>NC_053491.1:494873872-495058872 GCF_905171775.1 Rana temporaria
ATCTGTAGCACTACCCCCAGTGGAGCTGCTGAGTATTTCGGGTGGCACATTACCTCTAACTTCTCGCTGTCCAGTGTGGAAAAGAGAGTCTGAAGAAATCCAATGTCCACATGATACTCCTCTTTATTTCTGGGATTTATTTGAAGAACTTAGTAGAAAATAAGTTGGAGGGGTGGAAGGGTAAATAGGTGGGTTCAGGTGTATAATCATCAGGTGTATAATCTTCCAGCAAACAGTTCTCGTCGCCCCTCTAGCCAGAGTGGGTATTGCTCACCCGGATAGGTCCCTCTCACTGGCCTAGCAGCCAGGATGGCGCACGGAATAAAGTACAATCTCTGCCACAGACCTTCCTTTATGAGAAGACACTTTTGGTCCAGAATCCCCTGACACAGGATTCAGCATCCGGATCTCTCCAGATTAACTTTAGTAGAATTTCAGATCCGACAGACGACCACTAACAAGCCTCTCAGTGTACATCCTTCGATGAAGTTTCTAGGCCTTCTCCCAAGATACCAGCCTCTTGCATGGTCCCCTCCGGCATAGGTCCTCCCCTGGCTTCCTTCATCAAGTGGCTTCCTACCGCAGGACGGACAGCGCAGGATCACCTTCGAAGATCCAGGCCCAGTGTGACTACTGGGCCTACCAGGCGAAGCCACGACCCCGGACCAACGTGGTCCCGGAGTCAGGATTCAGGAACACGCACCTCAGGCCAGGCGGGCCACGAGGAGCGAACGACGGACCCCTGCCAATGGCGTCTATCCCTTAAGTACCCCTCCCCAGCATGCACAACTTATTTGCTGCTGAGGGGAACACCCAATACACCCTGACTTTGCTGCTGCCACCCTTGGCCTGGGGTGGTAATAACAACCCCAGGCGAACAATGATGGTTACTCCCAGCACTGCCATGGCTGGAACAGAGGCCAAATTACCCTCAATCATATTTGTCTGAGCCAAATAACTGAGCCAGCTAAATAACAGACCCCTTCTAAATTTACAGCAGCGCCTGTTCAACAGGAGCAGGGCGCTACACATCTATTATATTGTCAGATTGTGCACTAATACCTACCACAATATTACAATTCACTCAAAGGCCGAAAAAACATTCAATTCATTCATTTTTTTCAAATGAACCCATTCATTACCAGAAAACATTTGTTAGTGAATATAATACTTAACCTTCCCCAAGATATTATCGGATGAAATCCTCCAGTAGAGGCATCTCTGGGTAGTTGGGTTCAGGGTGGTGGCAGTTTCATGGTCCTCCCCTGTATCACTGATTTGTGGGAATAAATTCTGGTTCTTTGTCTCTGACAGGTCAGGGTGTGGATCAGACAGAACAGAACATGGAGGTGAAGCTGAGGAGCCTGAGTCTAGGACTGGACTCCAGAGTGGAGAAACTGTCCCAGGATGGTAAGATTCCCCTATGAGGGGTGACACTATGTGAGGGGGGTCTGGTCTAGGATGGTAAGATGGACCTCTGAGGGGAGACACTATGTGACGGGGGTCTGGTCTAGTATGGTAAGATGGACCTCTGAGGGGTGACACTATGTGATGGGGGTCTGGTCTAGGATGGTAAGATGGACCTCTGAGGGTAGACACTATGTGATGGGGGTCTGGTCTAGGATGGTAAGATGGACCTCTAAGGGGTGACACTATGTGATGGGGGTCTGGTCTAGGATGGTAAGATGGATCTCTGAGGGGAGACACTATGTCACGGGGGTCTGGTCTAGGATGGTAAGATGCCCCTATGAGGGGTGACACTATGTGACGGGGGTCTGGTCTAGGATGGTAAGATGGACCTCTGAGGGGAGACACTATGTGATGGGGGTCTGGTCTAGGATGGTAAGATGGACCTCTGAGGGGTGACACTATGTGACGGGGGTCTGGTCTAGGATGGTAAGATGGACCTCTGAGGGGAGACACTATGTGACGGGGGTCTGGTCTAGTATGGTAAGATGGACCTCTGAGGGGTGACACTATGTGATGGGGGTCTGGTCTAGGATGGTAAGATGGACCTCTGAGGGTAGACACTATGTGATGGGGGTCTGGTCTAGGATGGTAAGATGGATCTCTGAGGGGAGACACTATGTGGTGGGGGTCTGGTCTAGGATGGTAAGATGGACCTCTGAGGGGAGACACTATGTGACGGGGGTCTGGTCTAGGATGGTAAGATGGACCTCTGAGGGGTGACACTATGTGATGGGGGTCTGGTCTAGGATGGTAAGATGGACCTCTGAGGGGTGACACTATGTGATGGGGGTCTGGTCTAGGATAGTAAGATGGACCTCTGAGGGGTGACACTATGTGACGGGGGTCTGGTCTAGGATGGTAAGATGGACCTCTAAGGGGTGACACTATGTGACGGGGGTCTGGTCTAGGATGGTAAGATGGACCTCTGAGGGTAGACACTATGTGATGGGGGTCTGGTCTAGGATGGTAAGATGGACCTCTGATGGGAGACACTATGTGACGGGGGTCTGGTCTAGGATGGTAAGATGGACCTCTGAGGGGAGACACTATGTGACGGGGGTCTGGTCTAGGATGGTAAGATGGACCTCTGAGGGTAGACACTATGTGACGGGGGTCTGGTCTAGGATGGTGTGATGGACCTCTGAGGGGAGACACTATGTGACGGGGTCTGGTCTAGGATGGTAAGATGAACCTCTGAGAGGTACACACTATGTGAGGGGGGTCTGGTCTAGGATGGTAAGATGGACCTCTAAGGGGTGACACTATGTGACGGGGGTCTGGTCTCCTCACCTTATGGATGTTCTTCTCCTCTAGATTCCAGGATGATGGAGAAACTGACCGACATTAAAACCTTCATAAAGGACATGAGAGGTGAGCTGGGGCAGCATTTGCTGAAGGGTACAAACTACAAAAGGTGAACAAACGTGTTAAAAACATAATTTATTCCGGGATTCACAGAGAGACTGTAGGCTGTGATCTATGCCGGTGATCAGGATAAAGGGGGGGGGGGTGTAGTACGGAGGTCTATATATTTATGAAGGTGGATGGATGTACAGTGTGACAGAACGCACTGTCACTGTATGGTTTGGAGGGGGTGGTGGGCTCGCCTCCTACCCACAGACTATGGCCCAGCAGAGATCAGGAGATTTGGAGGGCTGTTTGCCATCTCCCACCACCTGAAGAAGATGCCACCTCCAGACATACGTGTCCGCGGTCATCAGAACCGGGTGAAGGCGGTATCTGTGGCTGGGCTAGTTTCCGGCTACCTAAACCTATTGGCCCGGCTGGTCTAAATATATACTTGTATTCCACAAACAATGTACTTTTAGCTGATAAAGGCGCATACAAGATGGCGGTATTCCCAAAGTGTGGGCTACGAGAATTGGGGACAAGATGGCATTGAGATGATGTAATGTAATGCTACATCCCTTCCTAACCCATCCCCCCCCACCCCTTGTTGCTGTGTTTAATTGTGTTGGGTCAAGTGAGGCACGGAGCCAACTGCAAGTCAGCGTAGGGCCGGCATGACAGGGTTAACAGAACCCTGGTAGCTGGGGGGGGGAGGAGGAGCAGGAGCGGTGGGAGGGGAGATTATATATATCTCCCACCATCCAGTTTCCCGGGCAGACAGGCGTGGGGGAGCAAAGTTGCATGGTCTGTACAGCCTGCAACAGTTTATTTTTCGGCCAGCGATCGTTGGGACACAGGTAGGGGCGGCGAGATGGCAGGGATTGAGGCCCTGTTTACACAGCTCAGGGCTGAGGCGGCGGTGCGGGGGGAGGAATGGCTGCAGCGTCAGCTGGGGGCACTTCTCCCTCAGAGCGGGGCGGCTAATGGCGCGGCGGCGTCGGGGCCTAACCACACGGGCCAGGACAATATTCAGAGCGGTGGGGAAGCAGCGCCATCGGGGCCCAGTCACACGGGCCGGGGGACCGCGCGGTCGCGCTCGTCGCGCCCCCCCCCCCGCAGGTATTCACCCAGCACATCCCCTAGCCAGCAACGGTCGGAAGGCGGCAGGAACAGGGCCCCATCGGGCCCCCCCACAAAACGTGCGGCGGCGGCGGCTACAGGGGTCATTGAGGGCCCGGCAGGGGGGACCAGAAGCATCCAAGGACAGAGGGGGGGACGGCCGGGGGGCTCAGGTGCGGCGGCCGTGCCCGCCCGACGTGTGGAGCAAGTGGAGACGGGCCCGGTCAGCAGGCCTCGGCGAGAGGGATCTCAGAGTACGGTGGCTAGCCCCTCAGCTGCTACGGCTAGCCACTTGCAGGAGGCCCAGGCGGCGAGGGGGAGAAGTCAGGAGGAAGACCGCAGCAGCAGAGTTACGCCTGGCAGGAAAGCGCCGGCAAAATCCGCTCACGGGTCCAGGGCCCGCAGGGAGAGTGAATCCGGCCCTGGGCCTTCGGCCGCCGGGACCGAGCTGCCCGGGGGGTCATCATCGGGGGAAGAGGGGCTGTGCGAGGACCAGTCGGAAGGGGAGCTGTCCGGTTCGGAGGAGGAGGTCGTGCCCAGGACGGTGCCTACAGCGAGGGATTCCAGGCGATCGGCTGATGGGATTGCTTCCACGCAGCCCGGTAGGTCCTTTTCCACATTTGTTTCAAATTCACGGTGTGATGATGTGATTGTTGGGGGCCGGGTGGGGGGGGCCCGGGATAGGTTGGTGGTGCCTGCGGTGGCTGGGGGCAGTGCGACATCTTCCCAGGTTACGGACGCACAGGTGGGGAATCCTGGGGTGGATGCGGGGTTGCAGAGATTTTTGTCGGGGCTAGAGGCGTTGGTTAGCCAGCTAAAAGGGGGGGACAGACCCCCCGCGGGCCCGACAGCGGCTTGGGGGCCGGGAGGGGGGGCTGCGGCGGCTGCGGCAGCTGCCCCAACGGCGGTAGTGGTGACTGAGAAGGAGGCGAACGGGGGTGGCTTGGGGTCAGGACCGGCGGCGCAGCCGGCAGGGACTGCCGAGCCGGCAGGGGCCACAGGTAAGAAGCGGGATTTGGTGCGGTTAGCGGATGAAGCAAAGGGGCAAGTGTACACTTGTTATGATGCGCCGCTGGGGGCACATCTGAAACAAGAGGTCCGGGAAAAAATCTGGAAGAGCGAATATGTGGAGATATTCGCTTTGTTACCGTTGGAGAAATTCAATTTGGACAGGGTGAAGCCAGAGGACTCCAAAAAGGAGGACGAGGAAAAGCGGAGTTATCGGCTCATACCTCGCACGTTTGCGAATTGGTCGCAGGCTTATTCTATTTTGGCCAACGTGATTGGTGAGAAGAACCCCGAACACTGTTCGGCGCTCTTCAGCTACCAGGAGGCGATTAGCGAGGCCTATCGGTGTTATGGGGGCACGGGTTGGCTTCGTTATGACGAGCAATTTAGGCAACGCCGGGCGATTAGGCCGGACATTCGGTGGAAAGCGAAGGACATTAGCCTTTGGATGCGGTTTATGACGGCTCCGAGGACGTCGGCTCCGTTTTTTCAGGGGGGGGGCCGGCGGGGCCTCTTCCCTGGGACAGTCGGCCGGAAAGAAAAAGGGGGTTTGTTGGCAGTTTAACGAGGGAAACTGCAAATTCGGAGGGTCGTGCCGGTACAACCATGAGTGCTCCGGGTGTGGGGGTAATCACCCCTCTTCCCGCTGCTTCAAGCAGGGCAAGGGCCGTTCCGGAGATCCTTCAGGCAAGAGAGAGCACACCGGTGATGGTGAAAAGGATGCTGCCGTTTCTCGGTAGGTATCCGGACAGGGCGGCTGCCCAGCTCCTGGAGGAGGGTTTTACAGTTGGTTTTCGTATCCCTGCTAATTTGACCGTGATTCCGCCAATGTCCGAAAATTTACGTTCAGCTAGGCAACACTCGGAAGTGGTTTCCGAGAAGCTCCGTAAGGAGGTCGGGCTGGGCCGAATGGGTGGCCCGTTTGAGTCCCCCCCGTTAACAGGCCTGGTGGTTTCCCCGTTGGGGGTGGTACCGAAGAAAGAACCGAACAAGTTTAGGCTCATACACCACCTCTCCTTCCCAAAAGGGGGGTCGGTGAACGATGCGATTAATGCAGAGGATTGTTCAGTGTGCTACACTTCGTTTGACGCGGCGGTGAGTTGGGTTAGGCGGTACGGCCGGGGGGCGTTGATGGCCAAGTCGGACATCGAGGCGGCTTTCCGGCTGTTGCCGGTGCACCCGGACAGCTTCCGGTTGTTGGGGTGTCACTGGGAGGGCGAATTCTATGTGGACAAGTGCCTGCCCATGGGTTGTTCGGTGTCCTGCGCATTATTCGAACAGTTCAGTTCTTTCTTGGAGTGGGTGGTACGAGACGTGGCGGGGGTGGATTCGGTTATCCATTATCTGGATGACTTTCTCTGCATTGGACCGGCGGGGTCAAAGGTTTGCGCGGTTTTTGTTATCCACGCTGGAGCACATAGCGGAGCGTTTTGGGGTGCCATTGGCGCCCGACAAAACGGAGGGGCCTAGGTCGGTCATTCAGTTCTTGGGCATAGTCATCGATTCCGAGGCTATGGAATGCAGGCTGCCGGTGGACAAGTTGGAGGGCCTCAAGGCGGAGGTCAGGGGGATGATTGGCATGCGTAAAGTACAACTGCGAGCGCTGCAGTCGCTCTTGGGGAAGCTCAACTTTGCCTGGGAAGAATTTTTTGTCGGCGTCTGTCGGCCAGCACGGCGGGGGTTAGGTTGCCCAACCACTATGTAAGGCTGGTGAAGGAGCACAGGGAGGACCTGCGGGTATGGCACTCTTTTCTAGAGGCCTTTAACGGAAGGGCCTTGTGGATGTCCGGCCCGGTCAGCAATTTTGACCTAGAGCTGTATACAGACGCGGCCGGGGGATCAGGCTTTGGGGCCTTTTTTCAAGGACAGTGGAGTGCTGGCCCCTGGCCTCAGTCCTGGCTGGCTGCGGGTTTTACAAAAAATCTGGTCCTGCTGGAGCTGTTTCCAGTGGTGCTGGCGGTGGAGTTGTGGGGCACGTCTTTCCGGGATCGGAAGGTGCGCTTCCATGGGGATAACCTGGGGGTCGTGCAGGTGATAAATCGCGTGACCGCGTCTTCTCCCCCAGTGATTCGGCTCCTGAGACACTTGGTACTTCGGTGTCTGCAGCTGAATGTGTTTGTTTATGCGGTGAATTTACCGGGGGTTGAAAATGTCGTGGCTGATGCTTTGTCTCGGTTCCAGTGGGACAGGTTCCGGGAGTTGGTGCCGGAAGCAGAAGAGCGAGGGGTCCCCTGTCCGGAGTGGCTGTGGCAGATTCCATTGGAATCATCTCCACCTGGATTAAAAAATCGGTGAGTGCGGGTACTTGGGCGGCCTATGAAAAAGTATGGTTAGAATGGAGTAGCTTGGTGATGGAATCGGAGGTGCACCTTTCGGGACCGGAGGTGAGGACACTGGTTTGGTACTTTTTGTCCAGAAATATCGAGGCAGGAGTGTCTCAGTCGGTATTGGATAAGAAGTTGGCCGGTTTGGCGTTTTTATTCAAGTGGCAGGGGTTGCCAGACTTTACAAAGGATTTCTGGGTGCGCCAGGCTCTGAAAGGGTACAGGAAGCAAGGGCGGCGGCTGGACATGCGCCGCCCGGTGTCTTTCGACATTTTAAAAGGGCTGATGGATATGATGGGTACAGTGGGTTCGTCCGGTTTTGAAGTTACATTGTTTCGCGCGGCATTCGCGCTGGCATTTTTTGGGGCTTTTAGGATAGGCGAGCTGGTGAGCCCGTCGAAAATGGTCCAAGGGGGCATGGGGGCATCGGACGTTAGTTGGGCCCCGGAGGGGGTCACGTTGTGGCTCAGAAGGTCCAAAACGGACCAGAGTGGCAAGGGCAGAGCGGTCCAGGTGTTCCCGATCGAAGGATCGGAACTTTGCCCAGTGGGGCTGGTCCGGAAATATCTGGACATCCGCCCGGAGGTGGGGGGCACTTTTTTGGTACACGAAAATGGGGCCCCGCTGTCGAGATATCAGTTTGTGGCGGTGTTTAGGAAGTGTCTGGGGGAATTGGGCCTGGTTGCAAGGGAGTTCTCGGCTCATTCATTTAGGATTGGGGCTGCTACGGAGGCGGCAAGGAATGGACTGGGGGAGGACGCAATAAAGAGGATAGGACGGTGGGAATCGAGGAGGTTTCGTTCATATGTTAGGCCGCAGCTGGTGGCAAAGTTGTGTTGAGGGATTGGGAGGTGATGTTGGGATAAGGGGAAATGAGTTAGATGACTGTTTTTGAAACGTGGGTGTCGCTGTATTGGGGGATGTGTTAGTTATTTGTTGTTGCTTACTGTCTTTCAGGTACTGGACCCTTGTTGGTCTGGATATTGGGCCACTCTTACGTGGTTCGGGGGGAAAAACGGGCGGAGGCGCGCCCGACCGGTCGGCAACTGGGGATTTCGAGACAGGAGGCGAGGGTACGGTGGTTGGGGGTCCCAGGGATGCTATGGAGCAGAGTTGTGCCGGAGGTACACAAATGGGCACGTTTGGACAGACCTCCGGATGTGCTAGTGATTCATGCCGGGGGCAATGATCTTGGGGTGAGATCTATGCTGGAGATAGCGCGGGATATTAAATTCGATTTTCAGCGGCTCCGGTTGTCTTTCCCGGAGGCGGTAGTAGTGTGGTCGGACATGGTGGCTAGGACATCGTGGAGGATGGCGAGGTCGGTGGACGCGGTGAATCGTGTGCGCAGGAAGCTCAACAGGAATGTGGGGCGTTTTGTGCTAAGGAACGGGGGGCTGGTGGTTCGGCACCCGGAATTGGAGGTTGACCCTTGGCGTTACCTCAGGAGTGATGGTGTTCACCTCACGGACGTGGGGATTGACATGTGGGCGTTGCGCCTAGAGGAGGGGGTACAACAAGCAATGAGGGTGTGGAGGTGCGCCCGGAGGTAAGGTGTTACCTTCGGGTGCTGGTGGCGGGTGTTTTTCGGACTTTGCAGGAGAAGATATTACCCCAAAGATGGACACCAGTACCCAGTGGTGGATGGTTTCTGAAGGGGTTTCTAGTTCCCAGTCTACTAATGTAGCTGGAAGGTTGGTGAATTGGGGGCACTGCGGTCAACGGTCGTCTTTGAGCCAGTTTCGGCTTGAGGCCTATGACCGGAGGTTAGGACACCGCAGTGCCAAATAAAGAGTTACAAGGTTAAAAAGTTAAAGTGTGAACAAGTTTAGTGGTTACTGGGTCCTGCAAAGTCCAACACCATTTAGGAGAGGTATTATCTCAGGAATTTTACGTGTTTGTTGTTATGTTATTGGTTATTTATTATTTAAAGAGTATTTAAAATAAAGGAGGCTGCTACGGCCAGTTTTTTACTCCAACATTAAGTGGTGGTCTCATTATTTATTAAGGGGTAATGTGGGGTATTAACTGGAAAGGGGTCTTAGCGGTCAGGGTGTATTCTGGTATACCATAGTCATGGCACGTAGACAAATGTCTGGAGACATCCCAGCGGGGGATGTGTAAGGAGGGGCTGCCTGCTTATCATAATCCCTTTATGTGTTTCAACTGTAGTCTCTGTTTCAATGTACAAGTATTAGGTTCCCATTGGTTCTTCCTTGTTCCCTACCCTGCAATGCACTGCACCCAACCAGGGCGCAGTAAAAGCTGGTCGTTAAGGAGTGGGGGCTGGGAAGGCGGCGTCCTTAACAACTGATAAGTCATCAGCTGTCAATGGGCTTCCCCCCGCTGACAGCTGAATAATAAATAAAAAATGCTGCCAATAAAAAAAGTAAAACAAAAAAAAACGGTTAGCGCAATTATTCCTTTTATCCGTTATTTACTTTGTTTATACACAATCTAATTGCTGCTTATTAATCCCAATCTTTCACCCTAGCGCAGTTGTTCCCAAACCTTTTTTTCTTTAAAAAAAAACGGTGTTGGGTCCCCCTCCCCTAGTCCATTCCAGACCCTTTGGGTCTTTTGGGGGGCTTCCAGATTCTGATAACCCCCCCCTGCCTGCATGCCACCACAACCACCGCCCAGGGTAAGATGGGGACAAGGTGCTTTGGGGTGGGGAGGGGCAGAGCTCGAAGGGTCTGGTATGGACTGGGGGGGGCCCCACTATTTTTTTTTCAATAGTCGGGTGCCGGCAATTGCAACCGTGAGTCAACTTAAATGTGATTTGACTCATTTATACATTATTACATTACATTTTTGCTGCAGCAGGTTCTATACATGGTACAGATGCACCACTTTACAGGCAGACTAAGGGGACGCCCCAGGCACTATATTTAGAGGAATTGTTCATTTTTTATTGTTGCACTTTCAGCATAAATATAATCTCCTGAAAAAACTATCATTTAAAAAAACATTTGCATTGATAAATGTTCCCCAAGGCAGTACCCAGCCCCCCCATAACCATATTATGGCCAATTACTTGCATATAAGCATTTAAAATTGGCAAAACAGTATCAAAAAGCATCTTTTTTTGTGAAGGAGGGGGGTGTCCCTGAATGGCAGTTTGGAAATGTGGTCACCCTAGTGTGCACCCCAAAGCTCAAACACGTGCTACCGATTACTCAATGTGTTCACTCAGAAAGGGAAGGGGCCAGTAAATTACATATTTATTGGCCCCTTCCCCACTCATCCTAAAACATCCCCCTGTGTGTGTGCCGCAGCAGCTGGTGGGAAAGTAGAGGAGGGAACCTGGAAGCACTGTGGGGGGGGGGGATGGGGGGCCCAGGGCAGTAGAGAGAATCTGTGCCATACAGGGTGATTAGGGTGTGACTGGGCACACCTGGCACACCCTGTGTGCACGCCTATAGTCAATAGCCGCTGTCACCTGCCACACGTTGCAGATTGTCACTTGCCACGTTGCCTGTCACCAGATGCAGATTGTCACTTGCCACGCCACCTGCCACACGTTGCGGATTGTCACTTGCCATGTTCCATGCCACACGTTGCTTATTGTCACTTGCCATGTTTCATGCCACACGTTGCGCATTGTCACTTGCCACGCCACCTGCCACACGTTGCGGATTGTCACTTGCCACGCCACCTGCCACACGTTGCGGATTGTCACTTGCCGCGCCACCTGCCACACGTTGCGGATTGTCACTTGCCGCGCCACCTGCCACACGTTGCGGATTGTCACTTGCCACGTCCCATGCCACACGTTGGGAATTGTCACTTGCCATGTTCCATGCCACACGTTGCTTATTGTCACTTGCCATGTTCCATGCCACACGTTGCGGATTGTCACTTGCCTGCTATAATTATTTCTTGCTGTGTCCCAGAGTCAGGCTGCAGACAGATAATGTAATCTCTCTGCTACCGCGGCTGCCTGCACACTGCACAGGGAGGGTGGAACTTCAGGAATGCAGGGCGGGCGCCGGGCGGTGAGAGATGATGTCATATCTCTGCTCCCCCACCGGCTCCCTGATTGGCCAACAGCCCGCTCACACACTGTCATCGAGCTGCACAGTTGCTCACCAACCGAGCTGCCCGGCTCGCCCACTATCATTTTGCCCACTGTCTCTCTCGCCCGCAGTGACGCCTGCCCGCCCACTCACCCACATTATCAGAGGGGGCAATTTCCCCGTTGCCCCCCCTTGATACGCCCCTGCTTCAGGGGGGCAGAACTAACATGAAGAAGTAAAGCCCTCAATCTGCCGAGATAGCCACCCCCACACCATGTTAGGAGCCCCCAGTGCGCTCTTTCTCCCTCCCCACAGCTGCCACCACTCCCCTGTTTCCCATAGCCTCCTATTTTATCTTTCTTCCTGAGTGTTGGTTGCCTGCCATTGGCTGGTGGAGGCACTTCCATTGGAAGTTGCTCGGCAGCGGGTCAGCTACCACTGTTTGTATGATCTATGAAATCACAGTATGGGAATTCTGTACAGTCACCGCCCACCACCGCACTTAGGGACCCGGTAGTGCTTAACATTGCCTTCGATGTTCTGTACGTTGAACTGTAAATTATTTTCGGCGCGTTGGTTTTCAGCGATTAACAATACCGGTGGGATAGTTTGACTGGTAATAAATATTCCTGCAATAAGAAGGTGAGTATAATTCATTTTTTTAGTTTAGTGTTGGGGGTAAGGGCCATGTAAGCCCAGAGGTTAAGGGTAAGGTTAGGACTTTACAAGTGTAATGGACCTATGAACTATTCTGCCTACAACGGACTGCATGACTTGTTACAATTGGATTTACGCTACGCCGCCACAACTTTACAGGCAAGTGCTTTGTGAATCAAGCACTTGCCCGTAAAACTTGCGGCCGCGTAACGTAAACGAGATAGCTTACGGTCGCATAGTTTTACGCCGATCTACGAGAATCTGGCCCTTGGTGGGTAGGCACATCAGACCATCAGTCAGCTTCTTCGGTTAACCGATGAGAACGGTCCGAAGGAATGGACCGACCGTGTGTACAGGGCCTTAGGGTCACCATAATTCCTTTTTCAGGATGTGGACATTAAGACCTAGATTCACGTAGGGCGGCGTAAGTGTGGGCGGGCGTAGCTTATCGTATTTACGCTACGCCGCCGCAACTTAGAGAGGCAAGCGCTGTATTCACAAAGCACTTGCGTCCTAAGTTACGGCGGTGTAGCGTAAATGTGCCGGCGTAAGCGCGCCTAATTCAAATTGTGAAGAGGTGGGCGTGTTTTATGTAAATTAAGCATGACCCCACGTAAATGACGTTTTGAACGAACGGCGCATGCGCCGTCCGTGGACGTATCCCAGTGCGCATGTGCCGGATAGAATGCCTAAGATACGTCGAACACTGCCTACGACGTGAACGTAACTTACGCACAGCCCTATTCGCGTACGACTTACGCAAATGACGTAAAAATGGGCGTACGTACGTTCGTGAATCGGGGTATCTTGCTCATTTACATATTCGACGTGGAAATCAACGGAAGCTCCACCTAGCGGCCAGCGTAAATATGCACCCCAAGATACGACGGCGTAGGAGACTCTCCTACGCCGCTCGTATCTCGGCCAAATCTATGCGTAACTGATTCTATGAATCAGGCGCATAGATACGACGGCGGCCATTCGGACTGGAGATACGCCATCGTAAGTCTTTGTGAATTTTGGCCCTAAGTCTGTTGGGGTTTGGATGTGTCTTTAGGGTTTGGTGATGTTTCCAGGTACGGGACCAGTCTGTAGTCTCTTGATGGGGTACTTGGTTGCTCCTTGGGAGTATATTTCATTCCATTGCCTGATATATTTCTCTTTGGACTGGTTTATTATTTCCTTTCTGTGAGAGTTTGTCAAGTTAGTTGCTGGGAGTGTTGGGTGGACAGAGCACGTACAGATTGTTGGGAGTGATGGGTTGGCTGGGGTAATGGTGGTGACAGGACCTGAAACACCTGCTGGTGGCACTGTGGTTGCCAGAGAGGAAGGTTGTAGTTCCAGTTTCACCTGCAGGTGTCTCCCAGCAGCCAGCAGATCCCAGTAACCACTCTCCACCTGATACTGGCTGCTGGGAGGGTATTTTGTCCCTCCTCTACTACCTGGAACACCTGCTGGTGGCACTGAGGTTGCCAGAGAGGAAGGTTGTAGTTCCAGTTTCACCTGCAGGTGTCTCCCAGCAGCCAGCAGATCCCAGTAACCACTCTCCACCTGATACTGGCTGCTGGGAGGGTATTTTGTCCCTCCTCTACTACCTGGAACACCTGCTGGTGGCACTGTGGTTGCCAGAGAGGAAGGTTGTAGTTCCAGTTTCACCTGCAGGTGTCTCCCAGCAGCCAGCAGATCCCAGTAACCAGTCTCCATCTGATACTGACTGCTGGGAGGGTATTTAGTCCCTCCTCTACTACCTGGAACACCTGCTGGTGGCACTGTGGTTGCCAGAGAGGAAGGTTGTAGTTCCAGTTTCACCTGCAGGTGTCTCCCAGCAGCCAGCAGATCCCAGTAACCACTCTCCACCTGATACTGGCTGCTGGGAGGGTATTTTGTCCCTCCTCTACTACCTGGAACACCTGCTGGTGGCACTGTGGTTGCCAGAGAGGAAGGTTGTAGTTCCAGTTTCACCTGCTGGTGTCTTCCAGCAGCCAACAGATCCCAGTAATCAGTCTCCGCCTGATGCTGGGTGCTGGGAGGGTATTTAGTCCCTCCTCTACTAGTGCCTCGCGCTTTAGTGTTTTGCTCTGCTACCTAGATACTGCTTGCCATTTATCCTGATCTTGTTTTTGCCACCATGACTTAGGCCTCGTACAGAAGACCGAGAATCTTGTCAGGAAAAAACAGTCGTTTTCCCTGACGAGATTCTTGGCAAGAAACTCTTGCCGCCTGAGTGTACTGACTTTCATTTCAAAAGAGCCGTGGTTCTCTTGAAAGGAAAGAACACGGTGACGTCATCGCGTACGACGAGCATGCACTCGTCACATTCGATGCCGTCGCCCGCCATCTTGCTTCACCCTACCTATGCCGTGGAAGCTACCGCGCATGCGTCAAAGTTATTTTGAGCATGCGCGGGTTTCCACGGCGACAGGTGAGTATACACACTGGGGTAGATTCAGGTACAGCTGCGCGCTCCTTACGGGGGCGCAGTGTACCCTTTTTTCCCTGCGCCTACGCAAATTATTTGCACTACGCTTCATTCATGAAGCAGTAGCCACGTAATTTGCGTGGGCGCTCCTCAAAAATGCCCTGCGTAAGGGCGCCTAATGTAAATGATCCCGTAGGGGGGCGGGAATCATTTAAATTAGGCGCGTTCCCGCGCCAAGCGTAGAGCGCATGCTCCGTCGGGAAACTTTCCCGACGTGCATTGCGGTAAATGACGTCGCAAGGACGTCATTTGCTTCAAAGTGAACGTGAATGGCGTCCAGCGCCATTCACGATTCACTTACGTAAACAACGTAAAATTTAAACCTTGCGACGCGGGAACGACGGGTATCCTTAGCATTGGCTGCCCCTGCTTTTAGCATGGGCAGCCTTACGCAAAAACCGCCGTACGCAAATGGCGTAAACTGCGTACGCAGGGCTTGCGTAACGTTGTGAATCGGCGTTAGTATGCAATTTGCATAACTGACCACAACGGGAACGCCACCTAGCGGCCTGCGTAAGAATGCAGCCTAAGATATGCGGGCATAAGAGCCTTATGCCACGCATATCTTAGGCTGCAGTCGGCGTATCGAGCTCTCTGAATCAGGAGAAGTCGTTACGCCGGGGGGCAAGTAAGCAATTGCGCTGCGTAACTATGGTTACGCAGGCGCAATTGCTCTTTGAATCTGGGCCACCCTAATTGACTCAATTTTAAGTAGAAATTTACTTTTCTATATGTGTTTTGACATCCTTAGCTTAGCTAACAGCTTGCATAGAGTCACACCCTGCTACTGCTAGTCATTGTGGTTACGCCTATTCACGAAGCAGCCTGATTGCATAAGCAAAGTCATCTTTTAGCCCTCGTTAAAACGAAATTCAGCTGGTTTAAATCACGATAAGAATATACTGAGGGCTGGATTCAGGTAGGGGTGCGCATAGTTACGGCGGCGCAGCGTATCGTATTTACGCTACGCCGCCGTAAGTTAGAGAGGCAAGTGCTGTATTCACAAAGCACTTGCCTCCTAAGTTACGGCGGCGTAGCTTAAATGGGGCCAGGGTAAGCGCGTCTAATTCAAATGCAGATGAGGGGGCGTGTTTTATGTAAATTCTTGGTGACCCGAGGGAATTTGACGTTTTTTACGAACAGCTCATGCGCCGTTCGTGTACATAACCCAGTGTGCATTGCTCCAAAATAAATACGCCTCAAGGACGTATTGGTTTCGACGTGAACGTAAATTACGTCCAGCCCTATTCGCGAACGACTTGCGCAAACAACGCAAAATTTTCAAAACTCGACGCGGGAACGACGGCCATACTTAACATGGGATACGCCGCACATACCCCTCATATAGCAGGGGTAACTTTACGCCGGAAAAAGCCGAACGCAAACGACGTAAAAAAAAAAGCACCGGGCGGTCGTTCGTTTCTGAATCGGCGTAAATAGCTCATTTGCATATTCCTCGCGCAACTATACGGAAGCGCCACCTAGCGGCCAGCGTGAAATTGCAGCCTAAGATACGACGGTGTAAGACACTTACACCAGTCGTATCTTAGGGATATCTATGCGTAACTGATTCTATGAATCAGGCGCATAGATACGACCGGCCGGACTCAGAGATACGACGGCGTATCAGGAGATACGCCGTCGTATCTCTTTTCTGAATCCGCGTAAATTCAAAGCTGCGCCGGCGTATCTTTTTTCTGTGTTCAGAAAGCAAGATACGTCTCTTACACCGTCGTATCTTGGGTGCATATTTACGCTGGCCGCTAGGTGCCGCTTCCGTCGTTTTCGGAGTAGAATATGCAAATGACCTAGATACGCCGATTCACAAACGTACGTACGCCCGGCGCAATTCAGTTACGTCGTTTACGTTAGGCTTTTTTGGCTTAACCTTATGCCTGCTATTAGGAGGCGCAGCCAATGTTAAGTACGGACGTCGTTCCCGCTTCAAAATTTGAGTTTTTTACGTCGTTTGCGTAAGTCGTTCGCGAATAGGGCTGGACGTAATTTACGTTCACGTCGAAAGCAATGACGATTTGCGGCGGAATTTCGAGCATGCGGGGTCACCATTAATTTAAATAAAACACGCCCCCTCATCATCATTTGAATTAGGCGCGCTTACGCCGGCCCCATTTACGCTACGCCGCCGTAAGTTAGGAGGCAAGTGCTTTGTGAATCCAGCACTTGCCTCTCTAACTTACAGCGGCGCAGCGTAAATACGATATGCTACGTCGCTGTAATAATGGGCGCAGATACCTGAATCTAGCCCAAAGTCATCTTTTAGCCCTCGTTAAAACTAAATTCAGCTGGTTTAAATCATGATAAGAATATACTGAGTTTGTATAATATTTAGAGACATGGGCCCGGATTCACGTAGCACTTACGCCGGCGTATCTCGAGATACGCCGCGTAAGTGTCAATGTGCGCCGTCGTATCTGTGCGCCGTGCCCACAGAACTAGATACGCCTGAAAATAGGCTTCATCCGACCGACGTAGGTTTCCTGCGCCGTCGTATCGTGGGCGCATATTTACGCTGGCCGCAAGGGGCGCTCCCATTGATTTACGATTCGAATATGCAAATATGCAAATGAGTGAGATACGCCGATTCACGAACGTACTTGCGCCCGGCGCATTAATATACACGGTTTACGTAAGTCGTACATCCGGCGTAAAGTTAAGCCTCATAAAGCAGGTGTAAGTCATGTTAACCGCTTAACGACTGCTGCATGTACATCGGCAAAATGGCACGGGCAGGCAGAACGACGTGCCCGCACGTCGCTGCCTTGCCGCGGGTCGGGGGTCCGATCGGGATCCCCCCGGTACATGCGGCGGTCGGTAAGCCTCAGGGAGCGATCCGGGATGAGGGCGTGGCTATTCGTTTATAGCCGCTCCGTCGCGATCGCTCCCCGGAGCTGAAGAACGGGGAGAGCCGTATGTAAACACAGCTTCCCCGTGCTTCATGTGGCGGCGCATCGATTGAGTCATCCCTTTTATAGGGAGACACGATCGATGACGTCAGACCTACAGCCACACCCCCCTACAGTTGTAAACACACACTAGGTGATCCCTAACTCCTACAGCGCCCCCTGTGGTTAACTCCCAAACTGCAACTGTCATTTTCACAATAAACAATGGCCCAGATTCAAGAAGCACTTGCGCCCGCGCAACCATAGGTTGCGCGGCGCAAGGGCTTACTTGCTCCGGTGTAACGAATGCCCCTGATTCAGGAACATCGCTACGCGGACTGCAGCCTAGGATATGACAGACATAAGCCTCCTTATGCCTTCACATCCCAGGCTGCATTCTTGCGTTGGCCGCTAGGGGGCGCGGCCATTGTGATCGGCGTATAGTATGCAAATTGCATACTACCACCGATTCACAAAAGTTGCGCGGGCCCTGCGCACGCAAGGTACGGAGTTTCCGTACGGCGACTTTAGCGTAAGGCTGCTCCTGCTGTAGCAAGGGCAGCCAATGCTAAAGTATAGCCGCCCTTCCCGCTCGTGAAATTAAAATTTCACGTCGTTTACGGAAGTGATTCGTGAATGGCGCTGGACGCCATTCACGTTCACTTAGAAGCAAATGACGTCCTTGCGACGTCATTTGCCGCAATGCACGTCGGGAAAGTTTCCCGACGGAGCATGCGCTGTTCGCTCGGCGCGGGAGCGCGCCTAATTTAAATGATTCCCGCCCCCAGCGGGATCATTTACATTAGGCAGCCTTACGCCCGGCTGTTTAGCATATCGCCCGCGCAATTTACGGAGCAACTGCTCCGTGAATCGCGGGCAAAACGCAATATTTGCGTGGGCGCAGAGAAAAATATTTGCTCTTTGCCCACGCAAATATTGCTCCATTCTACCTGAATCTGGGCCAATGCATTTTTTGCTGTGAAAATGACAATGGTCCCAAAAATATGTCAAAATTGTCCGAAGTGTCCGCCATAATGTCGCAGTCACAAAAAAATCGCTGATCGCCGCCATTAGTAGTATATAAAAAATAATAAAAATGCAATAAAACTATCCCCTATTTTGTAAACGCTATAAATTTTGCGCAAACCAATCGATAAACGATTATTGCGATTTTTTTTTACCAAAAATATATAGAAGAATACGTATCGGCCTAAACTGAGGAAAACATTTTTTTTTATATATTTTTGGGGGATATTTATTACAGCAAAAAAAGTAAAAAATATTGCATTTTTTTTAAAATTGTCGCTCTATTTTTGTTTATAGCGCAAAAAAAAAAAACCGCAGAGGTGATCAAATACCACCAAAAGAAAGCTCTATTTGTGGGGAAAAAAAGGACGTCAATTTTGTTTGGGAGCCACGTCGCACGACCGCGCAATTGTCTGTTAAAGCGACGCAGCGCCGAATCGCAAAAAGTGCTCTGGTCTTTGGCCAACCAAATGGTCCGTGGCTGAAACGGTTAAAGCGCCGCCGCTGGAGATTTTTTAGCACCGTAGTTTGGTATGTGCGCAATTTTAAAGCATGATATGCTAGGTTAAAGCGACGCAGTGCCGAATCGCAAAACCTGGCCTGGGCATTTAGCTGCCTAAAGGTCCGGGGCTTAAGTGGTTAAGGTATGGACCAGGGAACAGCTGTCGTATTTTACGTCGTTTACGTAGTACGTGAATAGGGCTGGGCGTAGGTTAGGCTCATTTCGTAGTGATTCGACGTATCTTAGGGAGTATTTCCGATGTGATTCTGAGCTTGCGCACTGGGATGCGTCCACGGGACGGTCGCATGCGCCGTTCGTTCGGCCCATCATTTCCATGCTTCATTTAAATGGATCACGCCCACTTCCACCTATTAGGCCGGCTTACGCCTATGAATTTACGTTACGCCGGTGCAACGTTGGGAGCATTTCCTTTGTGAATACTGTGCTCGCCGCTCTGCGCAGCGTCGGCATAGCGGATATTCGATACGCTACGCCCGCATAAAGAAGCGCCGAGGAATCTGGGCCATATGCATTAATACACAGCCCCTCCTATCTTTCTTTTGCATATAAGCCAAGGGAGTGAATAAACTTTAGAGATCTAATGAACACTCAACTCTGTTTTCTTGTGTTTCATTTTGGAATTCCAGGGGTTACTGAAATGTATCCTGCATTTACCTGAAGTACACCTGGGGGGCGGTATTACCTGCTTCAGTTTCCGACAAGAAACCTGAACACCTTGTGCACGACTTTCTCGGCAAGGAGCAGTTTTCTTGCTGGTTTTTGCAGAGAAAACCGGTCGTGTGTACGAGGCTTAAGCCCCATGGGTGGGGTAAACTGTGTTGACAGCAAGGCCTTGATGAACTCTGAGGCTGCTCTTACTATTGCTACCTATGGGGTCGATTCAGGTACTGCTGCGCACTCTTACGGAGGCGCAGCGCTACGCTTGATTCAGGAAGCAGTAGCTCCATAATTTGCGGAAAGGCGTTTCATAAAAGTGGCCGGCGTAAGCGCGCGTAATTTAAATGATCCCGTAGGGGGCGTGGATCATTTAAATTGGGCGCGTTCCCGCGCCGAACGTAGTGCGCATGCTCCGTCAGGAAACTTTCCCGACGTGCATTGCGGCAAATGACGTCGCAAGGACGTCATTTGCTTTAACGTGAACGTAAATGGCGTCCAGCACCATTCACGATTCACTTACGCAAACGACGTAATTTTTAAAAATCGCGACGCGGGAACGACGGGTATACGTAGCATTGGCTGCCCCTGCTAATAGCATGGGCAGCCTTACGCAGAAACCGACGAACGCAAACGACGTAAAATGCGTACGCAGGGCGCGCGTACGGTTGTGAATCGGCGTGAGTATGCAATTTGCATACTCTACGCTGACAACTACGGGGACGCCACCTAGCGGCCATCGTAAGAATGCAGCCTACGATATGACGGCATAAGAGCCTTATGCCAGTCATATCTTAGGCTGCAGTCGGCGTAACAAGCTTTCTGAATACAGAAAAGTCGTTACGCCGGCACAATTGCGCTGCGTAACTATGGATATGCAGACGCAATTGCTTACTGAATCCACCCCTATGGGTTTTGTTGAATGTGCTGCACCTGGAATTAACCTTCTTGTAGTTTATTTGCTAGTTTGGCTTTTTGTTACTTAGGTTCCTAGTTAGGCATTTCATCATTTGGTTTCGGTTCACTTATATCTCCGTATTTGCTTTATATTCAGTTTGCTGATGATTTGATGGATTTTGGTTTAATTGTAAATAAATCCATATGGTCTGGTCTCCATTTTCTAATGGTAGCTATGCAGATTTGGCCATCCCTGCTGCTGATCCCTGACAGGTGGGCTGTTGTTAGAGTTTGATGTATGGAGCGGTGATGCGTTGTTGGTAGTGTCGGGTCTATGGGGTGCTAATGGGTTGTTGGTAGTGTTTGGTGGATGAGGTAGTGATGTGTTGTTGGCAGTGTTGGGTAAATGAAGTGTTGATGGGTTGTTGGTAGTGTTTGGTGGATGAGGTAGTGATGTGGTGTTGGCAGTGTTGGGTAAATGAAGTGTTGATGGGTTGTTGGTAGTGTTTGGTGGATGAGGTAGTGATGTGTTGTTGGTAGTGTTGGGTAAATGAAGTGTTGATGGGTTGTTGGTAGTGTTTGGTGGATGAGGTAGTGATGTGTTGTTGGCAGTGTTGGGTAAATTAAGTGTTGATGTGTTGTTGGTAGTGTTTGGTGGATGAGGTAGTGATGTGTTGTTGGCAGTGTTGGGTAAATGAAGTGTTGATGGGTTGTTGGTAGTGTTTGGTGGATGGGTTAATGATGGGTTAATGATGGGTTGTTGGGAGAGCATGGTGTCTGTAGGTGTTGGGCGGACAGGGTGGTGATGAGTTGCTGGGAGTGTTGGGCAGACAGGGTGGTGATGAGTTGCTGGGAGTGTTGGGCGGACAGGGTGGTGATGAGTTGCTGGGAGTGTTGGGCGGACAGGGTGGTGATGAGTTGCTGGGAGTGTTGGGCGGACAGGGTGGTGATGAGTTGCTGGTAGTGTTGGGCGGACAGGGTGGTGATGAGTTGCTGAGAGTGTTGGGCGGACAGGGTGGTGATGAGTTGCTGGGAGTATTGGGCGGACAGGGTGGTGATGAGTTGCTGGTAGTGTTGGGCGGACAGGGTGGTGATGAGTTGCTGGGAGTGTTGAACGGAGAGGGTGCTGATGAGTTGCTGGGAGTGTTGGACGGACAGGGTGGTGATGAGTTGCTGGGAGTGTTGGGCGGACAGGGTGGTGATGAGTTGCTGTGAGTGTTGGGCGTACATGGTGCTGATGAGTTGTTGGGAGTGTTGGGCGGACAGGGTGGTGATGAGTTGCTGGGAGTGTTGGGCGGACAGGGTGCTGATGAGTTGCTGGGAGTGTTGGGCGGACAGGGTGGTGATTAGTTGCTGGGAGTGTTGGGTGGACAGGGTGGTGATGAGTTGCTGGGAGTAATGTGGGCGGACAGGGTGGTGATGAGTTGCTGGGAGTGTTGGGCGGACAGGGTGGTGATGAGTTGCTGGGAGTATTGGGCGGACAGGGTGGTGATGAGTTGCTGGGAGTGTTGGGTGGACAGGGTGGTGATGAGTTGCTGGGAGTGTTGGGCGGACAGGGTGGTGATGAGTTGCTGGGAGTGTTGGGTGGACAGGGTGGTGATGAGTTTCTGGGAGTGTTGGGCGGACAGGGTGGTGATGAGTTGCTGGGAGTGTTGGGCAGACAGGGTGGTGATGAGTTGCTGGGAGTGTTGGGCGGACAGGGTGGTGATGAGTTGCTGGGAGTATTGGGCGGACAGGGTGGTGATGAGTTGCTGGGAGTGTTGGGCGGACAGGGTGGTGATGAGTTGCTGGGAGTGTTGGGTGTACATGGTGCTGATGAGTTGCTGGGAGTGTTGGGCGGACAGGGTGGTGATGAGTTGCTGGGAGTGTTGGGCAGACAGGGTGGTGATGAGTTGCTGGGAGTGTTGGGCGGACAGGGTGGTGATGAGTTGCTGGGAGTGTTGGGCGGACAGGGTGGTGATGAGTTGCTGGGAGTGTTGGGCGGACAGGGTGGTGATGAGTTGCTGGGAGTGTTGGGTGTACATGGTGCTGATGAGTTGCTGGGAGTGTTGGGCGGACAGGGTGGTGATGAGTTGCTGGGAGTATTGGGCGGACAGGGTGGTGATGAGTTGCTGGGAGTGTTGGGTGGACAGGGTGGTGATGAGTTGCTGGGAGTGTTGGGCGGACAGGGTGGTGATGAGTTGCTGGGAGTGTTGGGCGGACAGGGTGGTGATGAGTTGCTGGGAGTGTTGGGCGGACAGGGTGGTGATGAGTTGCTGGGAGTGTTGGGCGGACAGGGTGGTGATGAGTTGCTGGGAGTGTTGGGCGTACATGGTGCTGATGAGTTGTTGGGAGTGTTGGGCGGACAGGGTGGTGATGAGTTGCTGGGAGTGTTGGGCGGACAGGGTGCTGATGAGTTGCTGGGAGTGTTGGGCGGACAGGGTGGTGATTAGTTGCTGGGAGTGTTGGGTGGACAGGGTGGTGATGAGTTGCTGGGAGTGTTGGGCGGACAGGGTGGTGATGAGTTGCTGGGAGTGTTGGGCAGACAGGGTGGTGATGAGTTGCTGGGAGTGTTGGGCGGACAGGGTGGTGATGAGTTGCTGGGAGTATTGGGCGGACAGGGTGGTGATGAGTTGCTGGGAGTGTTGGGCGGACAGGGTGGTGATGAGTTGCTGGGAGTGTTGGGCGGACAGGGTGGTGATGAGTTGCTGGGAGTGTTGGGCGGACAGGGTGGTGATGAGTTGCTGGGAGTATTGGGCGGACAGGGTGGTGATGAGTGCCTGGGAGTGTTGGGCGGACAGGGTGGTGATGAGTTGCTGGGAGTGTTGGGTGTACATGGTGCTGATGAGTTGCTGGGAGTGTTGGGTGGACAAGGTGTTGATGGATTCTTTGGGGTGCTGAGTGGATGGAATATTGCTGCATTTTTGGAAGTGTTGGGTGGATGGGATGCTAAGAGTATTGACTGGAAAGGGATGCCGATGGCTGATTGGGAGTGTTGAATGGATTAGGTCTTGATGGTTTGTGGGGATTGTAGGGTGGATGGGTTACTGATGGGTTGGTGGTGGTGTTGGGTGAACTGGGTGTTGATGGGTTGCTACTGTGTTTCCCCAAAAAATAAGCCTGGGTCTTATAATCTTTTTTCAATAAAAGACCCAGAATGGCTTATTTTCAGGGTAGGGCTTGTCATTTGCTGTCTCCTCTCCCCATCCTTCTACCTGCCTGTCAGAAATCCCCAGTGGCCAGGGGAACAGAGTTAAAAACCCCTGTAAACTCATAAAATGCACTGCATTACAGCCATATTCAATGTAAAGTGTGCACAGACCTTCCTACAGCACCTTCCTCTGCATTTCCGTGACCTGCCTGATCGGTCTTCAATGCTCCGAGCACTACAGTGGGAGGGGGCCCTAAGATCCGCCGCTGACAACTGGCAGAAGAAGAGCAGCGGGAGATCAGCTGAGCGCCGCTCAGCACTTCCATGACCCGCCTGATCATTTTTTTCCCAACCCGAGCACTGCAGAGGGGGGGCGAGATCCCTCACTGGCAGAAGGAGAGCAGCGGGGGATCAGCTGAGCGCCACTCGGCACTTCCTTGACCCACCTGATCAGTCTTTTTCCGCTCCGAGCACTGCAGAGAGAGGGAGGCCCCTGGTCCCCTGCCCACAGCTGGAAGAAGAGGAGGAGAGCAGCGGGGGATCAGCTGAGTGCCACTCGGCACTTCCTTGACCCGCCTGATCTGTCTTTTCCTGCTCTGAGCACTGCAGAGAGAGGGAGGCTTAGGATCCCCCGCCCACAGCTGGCAGAAGAGGAGGAGAGCAGCGGGGGATCAGCTGAGCAGCGTCGTAACAAAGGTATTCCCCACAGATACATATACAGTCTAGCCCACACAACACAACCCTTCCCAGCTAGAGCTTATTTTCGGGGTAGGGCTTATATTGCAGCCATCCCTGAAAATCACTGTAGGGCTTATTTTCGGCGTAGGTCTTATTTTCCAGGAAACACGGTAGGAGTGTTGGGTGGAGGGGGTGCTGATAGGTTGCAGGGAGTGTTAGTTGGTTGGGGTCCTGATGGGTTGTAGGGAGTGTGGGGTTGACTGTTTATTGATGGGTTGGTGTGAGTTTGGGGTAGATGAGGTGCTCATGAGTTGTTAGGAGTGTTGGATGGATGGTGGACTATTATGTTAATAGGAATGTTTAGCGAATGAGGTGCCTATGGGTTGTTGGAAGTGTTGGGTAGATGGCCTGTTGATGAGTTGTTGAGTTGACAGGTTGTTGGGTGAATTGGTTGTGCATACTCTTCAGTGGATTGGGTAGTAATGTGGTGTTACGGGGTGCACTGGACCTCACTGTTCAGTATAGGTCTTCTGGTGGGCAATGCTGTAGTGTAAGAGTGCCCAGTATGATGACACCCTCTTCTGAAAAGCAAGCTATAGAAGGGATTTTCAGCCCAACATTGTTTATGGAGGAGCTTCGATGGTCGTGGAGAAGGTTCAGAATTTAAGAACTAGCCTTCCAGTTGGTCTGGGGTCCAATTTAGATGACATAGTTAGTCGGGTTATAAAAAGACACAAGTCCATCTAGATCAAGCAAAAAAGATTGGTCTGGGCAAGTGAGAGGGCCTTACACTGATGTAAAGGAGGATCATGGTGACCGTGTCGGGGATTATCGGACAGACTCGTTCAGGTTCGGTATGTGTTGATGTCACTTTCTGTACTGAATAACTACATAGTTGTCTCTCCCCCCCCCCCCCCCCCCCCAGACTCTACTGATCCATTGTGTGAGGTGGGCTGGAAGCACTATGGCCTCAACTGCTACCATTTTTCCCAGCGCGTGCGATCGTGGGAGACTGCGAAAAAAGACTGCGAGACGAAGAAGGCTCATCTGGTGGTCGTTAACGACAAGCAAGAAAATGTGAGAATTCCAAGAGCTCCACCCATATAACCTACCCGTATCTCCTTCCTACAACTGACCCTTGGGGGTGCCATGGTGGGAGGGCCTCCTGCAGGTCTAGTGAAAGGGGTGGGGGTCATATTTTTACAGTCTGATCTTCAGGGGCAGGTACCATAGCAAGCATTGGGCGATACCATTTAGCCAAGGAAGGAATACATCAGACCTGTACTGTAGAAGTAAGACAAACGCTGTAACATTATCTATTTGTCTTTCTAAAGAATTTCCTACACGATCTTTCACAATATTGGACCACGTGGATCGGTCTCACGGATGCGGAAGGATCCTGGAAATGGGTGGATGGGACTTCTTATGATGCTACTCCAAAGTAAGACACCGACCCCACCCCCCCACCCCCTCACCAGTTATTATATTCCCTGTGTAGAGGTGGGACTAAATACCCTCCCAGCATACCCTACTCCATACACTGAATGCTCTCATTGGGGTGGATTCAGTAAGCAATTGCGTCTGCGTATCCATAGTTACGCAGCGCAATTGCTTAGTTGCGCCGGCGTAACGACTTTTCTGTATTCAGGAAGCTCGATACGCCGACTGCAGCCTAAGATATGCGTGGTATAAGGCTCTTATGCCGTCGTATCGTAGGCTGCATTCTTGCGATGGCCGCTAGGTGGCGTTCCTGTAGTGGTCAGTGTATAGTATGCAAATTGCATACTCACGCCGATTCACAACCGTACGCGCGCCCTGCGTACGCATTTTACGTCGTTTGCGTTCCTCGGGTTCCGCGTAAGGCTGCTCCTGCTATTAGCAGGGGCAGCCAATGCTAAGTATACCCGTCGTTCCCGCGTCGCGATGTTTAAAAATTACGTCGTTTGCGTAAGTGAATCGTGAATGGCGCTGGACGCCATTTACGTTCACGTTAAAGCAAATGACATCCTTGCGACGTCATTTGCCGCAATGCACGTCGGGAAAGTTTCCCGACGGAGCATGCGCACTACGTTCGGCGCGGGAACGCGCCTAATTTAAATGATCCACGCCCCCTACGGGATCATTTAAATTACACGTCCTTACGCCGGCCATTTTTACGGAGCGCCCACGCAAATTACGGAGCTACTGCTTCGTGAATGAAGCGTAGCGCAGGTAATTTATGGAGGCGCAGCGTACAAAACGGTACGCTGCGCCTCCGTAGTAGTGCGCGCCCCTACCTGAATCTACCCCATTGTTTGTTGTCAGCTGTGTCTCGATTATTCTTAGATGTTCTCCTTAGTAAGGTGACCAGATTTTTTCATGAAATCCGGGGACATATATGTAGTGCCCATCAATGCAGCCTGTTCAGTGCCCATCAATGCAGCCTGTTCAGTGCCCATCAATGCATAGCGAGCGAGGAGAGGAGATGGATTATACCGAGCGGGGATCTCATGTTTCCCTCGCACAGCCGCTGTCCTCAGACAAAGTCCCGCCTCTTATAATAGAGGTCTGACAGCCGAGTAAGCAGGAGATCCCCACTCTATAATCTAGCGGCGCTCGCCCCCACCCATCTGGGACCCATGGTAGAGCCGGCCCCAGCTTGCGGAGCACCCACACAGGATAGGCCCTGAATCTGGGGACAAATGCGGGGACAGACAGGCTCCGGGGACAATGTCCTCAATCCGGGGGGCTGTCCCCGGAAACCAGGGACGTCTGGTCACCCTACTCCTTAGGTTAGTTCACCCTCTAAGACTTC
The DNA here is from genome assembly GCF_905171775.1 of Rana temporaria. Taxonomy (NCBI): domain Eukaryota; kingdom Metazoa; phylum Chordata; class Amphibia; order Anura; family Ranidae; genus Rana; species Rana temporaria. The sequence goes on from NC_053491.1 coordinate 494,900,904, forward strand.
TTTTCTATGTTGGTCCTGCCATAGGTTCTGATGAGTAAAAGGCTTGGCCTGATCACTATTTCCCTTTGGTTCCGGCAGGTTCTGGCGGCCCGGTCAGCCCGATAATTGGTTTGGTCACGGTTTCGGAGGCGGGGAAGACTGTGCTCACCTGAAGGGCCCAAATGGCTGGAACGATGGTCCTTGTTCCCAGGGCTTACCATACATTTGTGAGAAGAAAATGCCTTGACCAGCTGAGGAGAACATCTGATATCTTCATTCCTATCGCAACTTGCCAGGGAAAAGGACGTCTCCAACGGCTGATACCCTCTCACTACCTGGGTAGCCATTACAATTCCCTAAATCCTCTGCTGCACTACAGTGATGAGTCTACCAATAAAATATCACAATCAATATCACTGTGTCCATGCCTCACTGTGTCCATGCCTCACTGTGTCCATGTCTCACTGTGTCCATGTCTCACTGTGCCCATGCCTCACTGTGTCCATGCCTCACTGTGTCCATGCCTCACTGTGTCCATGCCTCACTGTGTCCATGCCTCACTGTGTCCATGTCTCACTGTGTCCATGTCTCACTGTGTCCATGCCTCACTGTGTCCATGCCTCACTGTGCCCATGCCTCACTGTGTCCATGCCTCACTGTGTCCATGTCTCACTGTGTCCATGCCTCACTGTGTCCATGCCTCACTGTGTCCATGCCTCACTGTGCCCATGTCTCACTGTGTCCATGTCTCACTGTGTCCATACCTCACTGTGTCCATGTCTCACTGTGTCCATGTCTCACTGTGTCCATGCCTCACTGTGTCCATGCCTCACTGTGCCCATGCCTCACTGTGTCCATGCCTCACTGTGTCCATGTCTCACTGTGTCCATGCCTCACTGTGTCCATGCCTCACTGTGTCCATGCCTCACTGTGCCCATGTCTCACTGTGTCCATGTCTCACTGTGTCCATACCTCACTGTGTCCATGCCTCACTGTGTCCATACCTCACTGTGTCCATGCCTCACTGTGTCCATGCCTCACTATGTCCATGTCTCACTGTGCCCATGTCTCACTGTGTCCATGTCTCACTGTGTCCATGCCTCACTGTGCCCATGTCTCACTGTGTCCATGTCTCACTGTGTCCATACCTCACTGTGTCCATGCCTCACTGTGTCCATACCTCACTGTGTCCATGCCTCACTGTGTCCATGCCTCACTATGTCCATGTCTCACTGTGCCCATGTCTCACTGTGTCCATGTCTCACTGTGTCCATGCCTCACTGTGTCCATGCCTCACTGTGTCCATGCCTCACTGTGTCCATGCCTCACTGTGTCCATACCTCACTGTGTCCATGCCTCACTGTGTCCATGCCTCACTATGTCCATGTCTCACTGTGCCCATGTCTCACTGTGTCCATGTCTCACTGTGTCCATGCCTCACTGTGCCCATGTCTCACTGTGTCCATGTCTCACTGTGTCCATGCCTCACTGTGTCCATGCCTCACTGTGCCCATGCCTCACTGTGTCCATGCCTCACTGTGTCCATGCCTCACTGTGTCCATGCCTCACTGTGTCCATGCCTCACTGTGTCCATGCCTCACTGTGTCCATGCCTCACTGTGTCCATGTCTCACTGTGTCCATGCCTCACTGTGTCCATGCCTCACTGTGTCCATGCCTCACTGTGTCCATGCCTCACTGTGTCCATGCCTCACTGTGTCCATGCCTCACTGTGTCCATGCCTCACTGTGTCCATGCCTCACTGTGTCCATGCCTCACTGTGTCCATGCCTCACTGTGCCCATGTCTCACTGTGTCCATGCCTCACTGTGTCCATGCCTCACTGTGTCCATGCCTCACTGTGTCCATGCCTCACTGTGCCCATGCCTCACTGTGTCCATGTCTCACTGTGCCCATGCCTCACTGTGTCCATGCCTCACTGTGTCCATGCCTCACTGTGCCCATGCCTCACTGTGCCCATGCCTCACTGTGTCCATGCCTCACTATGCCCATGCCTCACTGTGTCCATGCCTCACTGTGCCCATGTCTCACTGTGCCCATGTCTCACTGTGCCCATGCCTCACTGTGCCCATGCCTCACTGTGTCCATACCTCACTGTGTCCATGCCTCACTGTGCCCATGCCTCACTGTGTCCATGCCTCACTGTGTCCATGCCTCACTGTGCCCATGTCTCACTGTGTCCATGTCTCACTGTGTCCATGCCTCACTGTGCCCATGCCTCACTGTGTCCACACCTCACTGTGTCCATGCCTCACTGTGTCCATGTCTCACTGTGCCCATGCCTCACTGTGTCCACACCTCACTGTGTCCATGCCTCACTGTGTCCATGCCTCACTGTGCCCACACCTCACTGTGCCCACGCCTCACTGTGTCCATGCCTCACTGTGTCCATGCCTCACTGTGTCCATGCCTCACTGTGCCCATGTCTCACTGTGTCCATGTCTCACTGTGTCCATGTCTCACTGTGTCCATGCCTCACTGTGTCCATGCCTCACTGTGTCCATGCCTCACTGTGCCCATGTCTCACTGTGCCCATGCCTCACTGTGCCCATGCCTCACTGTGTCCACACCTCACTGTGTCCATGCCTCACTGTGCCCATGCCTCACTGTGCCCATGCCTCACTGTGTCCATGCCTCACTGTGTCCATGCCTCACTGTGTCCATGCCTCACTGTGCCCACACCTCACTGTGCCCACGCCTCACTGTGTCCATGCCTCACTGTGTCCATGCCTCACTGTGTCCATGCCTCACTGTGTCCATGCCTCACTGTGCCCACACCTCACTGTGTCCACGCCTCACTGTGTCCATGCCTCACTGTGTCCATGTCTCACTGTGTCCATGCCTCACTGTGCCCATGCCTCACTGTGTCCATGTCTCACTGTGTCCATGTCTCACTGTGTCCATGCCTCACTGTGCCCATGCCTCACTGTGCCCATGTCTCACTGTGTCCATGTCTCACTGTGTCCATGCCTCACTGTGCCCATGCCTCACTGTGCCCATACCTCACTGTGTCCATGCCTCACTGTGCCCATGCCTCACTGTGCCCATGCCTCACTGTGTCCATGCCTCACTGTGTCCATGCCTCACTGTGCCCATGCCTCACTGTGTCCATGCCTCACTGTGTCCATGTCTCACTGTGTCCATGCCTCACTGTGTCCACACCTCACTGTGTCCATGCCTCACTGTGTCCATGCCTCACTGTGCCCATGCCTCACTGTGTCCATGTCTCACTGTGCCCATGCCTCACTGTGCCCATACCTCACTGTGTCCATGCCTCACTGTGTCCATGTCTCACTGTGCCCATGCCTCACTGTGTCCACACCTCACTGTGTCCATGCCTCACTGTGTCCATGCCTCACTGTGCCCACACCTCACTGTGCCCATGCCTCACTGTGTCCATGCCTCACTGTGTCCATGCCTCACTGTGCCCATGTCTCACTGTGTCCATGTCTCACTGTGTCCATGCCTCACTGTGCCCATGTCTCACTGTGTCCATGCCTCACTGTGTCCATGCCTCACTGTGCCCATGCCTCACTGTGCCCATGCCTCACTGTGTCCATGCCTCACTGTGTCCATGCCTCACTGTGTCCATGCCTCACTGTGCCCACACCTCACTGTGCCCACGCCTCACTGTGTCCATGCCTCACTGTGTCCATGCCTCACTGTGTCCATGCCTCACTGTGTCCATGCCTCACTGTGCCCACACCTCACTGTGTCCACGCCTCACTGTGTCCATGTCTCACTGTGCCCATGCCTCACTGTGCCCATGCCTCACTGTGTCCACACCTCACTGTGTCCATGCCTCACTGTGTCCATGTCTCACTGTGCCCATGCCTCACTGTGCCCATGCCTCACTGTGTCCACACCTCACTGTGTCCATGCCTCACTGTGCCCACACCTCACTGTGCCCATGCCTCACTGTGTCCATGTCTCACTGTGTCCATGCCTCACTGTGTCCATGCCTCACTGTGCCCACACCTCACTGTGCCCATGCCTCACTGTGTCCATGCCTCACTGTGTTCATGTCTCACTGTGTCCATGCCTCACTGTGTCCATGCCTCACTGTGTCCATGCCTCACTGTGCCCATGTCTCACTGTGCCCATGCCTCACTGTGTCCATGCCTCACTGTGCCCATGCCTCACTGTGCCCATGCCTCACTGTGTCCATGCCTCACTATGCCCATGCCTCACTGTGTCCATGCCTCACTGTGTCCATGCCTCACTGTGTCCATGCCTCACTGTGCCCATGCCTCACTGTGTCCATGCCTCACTGTGTCCATGTCTCACTGTGTCCATGCCTCACTGTGTTCATGCCTCACTGTGTCCATGCCTCACTATGCCCATGCCTCACTGTGCCCATGCCTCACTGTGCCCATGTCTCACTGTGCCCATGCCTCACTGTACCCATGCCTCACTGTGTCCATGTCTCACTGTGTCAATGCCTCACTGTGCCCATGTCTCACTGTGCCCATGCCTCACTATGTCCATGCCTCACTATGTCCATGCCTCACTGTGTCCATGCCTCACTGTGTCCATGCCTCACTGTGCCAATGCCTCACTGTGTCCATGCCTCACTGTGCCCATGTCTCACTGTGCCCATGCCTCACTGTGTCCATGCCTCACTATGTCCATGCCTCACTATGTCCATGCCTCACTGTGTCCATGCCTCACTGTGTCCATGCCTCACTGTGCCAATGCCTCACTGTGTCCATGCCTCACTGTGTCCATGTCTCACTGTGTCCATGCCTCACTGTGTCCATGCCTCACTGTGTCCCTGTCTCACTGTGTCCATGTCTCACTGTGTCCATGCCTCACTGTGTCCATGCCTCACTGTGTCCCTGTCTCACTGTGTCCATGCCTCACTGTGTCCATGCCTCACTGTGTCCATGTCTCACTGTGTCCATGTCTCACTGTGTCCATGCCTCACTGTGTCCATGTCTCACTGTGCCCATGCCTCACTGTGCCCATGCCTCACTGTGTCCATGCCTCACTGTGTCCATGTCTCACTGTGCCCATGCCTCACTGTGCCCATGCCTCACTGTGCCCATGTCTCACTGTGTCCATGTCTCACTGTGTCCATGCCTCACTGTGTCCATGTCTCACTGTGCCCATGCCTCACTGTGCCCATGCCTCACTGTGTCCATGCCTCACTGTGTCCATGTCTCACTGTGTCCATGCCTCACTGTGTCCATGCCTCACTGTGTCCATGCCTCACTGTGTCCATGTCTCACTGTGTCCATGCCTCACTGTGTCCATGCCTCACTGTGCCCATGCCTCACTGTGCCCATGCCTCACTGTGTCCATGCCTCACTGTGTCCATGCCTCACTGTGTCCATGCCTCACTGTGCCCACACCTCACTGTGCCCACGCCTCACTGTGTCCATGCCTCACTGTGTCCATGCCTCACTGTGTCCATGCCTCACTGTGTCCATGCCTCACTGTGCCCACACCTCACTGTGTCCACGCCTCACTGTGTCCATGTCTCACTGTGCCCATGCCTCACTGTGCCCATGCCTCACTGTGTCCACACCTCACTGTGTCCATGCCTCACTGTGTCCATGTCTCACTGTGTCCATGCCTCACTGTGTCCATGCCTCACTGTGCCCACACCTCACTGTGCCCATGCCTCACTGTGTCCATGCCTCACTGTGTTCATGTCTCACTGTGTCCATGCCTCACTGTGTCCATGCCTCACTGTGTCCATGCCTCACTGTGCCCATGTCTCACTGTGCCCATGCCTCACTGTGTCCATGCCTCACTGTGCCCATGCCTCACTGTGCCCATGCCTCACTGTGTCCATGCCTCACTATGCCCATGCCTCACTGTGTCCATGCCTCACTGTGTCCATGCCTCACTGTGTCCATGCCTCACTGTGCCCATGCCTCACTGTGTCCATGCCTCACTGTGTCCATGTCTCACTGTGTCCATGCCTCACTGTGTTCATGCCTCACTGTGTCCATGCCTCACTATGCCCATGCCTCACTGTGCCCATGCCTCACTGTGCCCATGTCTCACTGTGCCCATGCCTCACTGTGCCCATGCCTCACTGTGTCCATGTCTCACTGTGTCAATGCCTCACTGTGCCCATGTCTCACTGTGCCCATGCCTCACTGTGTCCATGCCTCACTATGTCCATGCCTCACTATGTCCATGCCTCACTGTGTCCATGCCTCACTGTGTCCATGCCTCACTGTGCCAATGCCTCACTGTGTCCATGCCTCACTGTGCCCATGTCTCACTGTGCCCATGCCTCACTGTGTCCATGCCTCACTATGTCCATGCCTCACTATGTCCATGCCTCACTGTGTCCATGCCTCACTGTGTCCATGCCTCACTGTGCCAATGCCTCACTGTGTCCATGTCTCACTGTGTCCATGTCTCACTGTGTCCATGCCTCACTGTGCCCATGCCTCACTGTGTCCATGTCTCACTGTGTCCATGTCTCACTGTGTCCATGTCTCACTGTGTCCATGCCTCACTGTGTCCATGCCTCACTGTGTCCATGCCTCACTGTGCCCATGCCTCACTGTGCCCATGCCTCACTGTGTCCATGTCTCACTGTGCCCATGCCTCACTGTGCCCATGCCTCACTGTGTCCATGCCTCACTGTGTCCATGTCTCACTGTGTCCATGCCTCACTGTGTCCATGCCTCACTGTGTCCATGCCTCACTGTGTCCATGTCTCACTGTGTCCATGCCTCACTGTGTCCATGCCTCACTGTGCCCATGCCTCACTGTGCCCATGCCTCACTGTGTCCATGCCTCACTGTGTCCATGCCTCACTGTGTCCATGCCTCACTGTGCCCACACCTCACTGTGCCCACGCCTCACTGTGTCCATGCCTCACTGTGTCCATGCCTCACTGTGTCCATGCCTCACTGTGTCCATGCCTCACTGTGCCCACACCTCACTGTGTCCACGCCTCACTGTGTCCATGTCTCACTGTGCCCATGCCTCACTGTGCCCATGCCTCACTGTGTCCACACCTCACTGTGTCCATGCCTCACTGTGTCCATGTCTCACTGTGCCCATGCCTCACTGTGCCCATGCCTCACTGTGTCCACACCTCACTGTGTCCATGCCTCACTGTGCCCACACCTCACTGTGCCCATGCCTCACTGTGTCCATGTCTCACTGTGTCCATGCCTCACTGTGTCCATGCCTCACTGTGCCCACACCTCACTGTGCCCATGCCTCACTGTGTCCATGCCTCACTGTGTTCATGTCTCACTGTGTCCATGCCTCACTGTGTCCATGCCTCACTGTGTCCATGCCTCACTGTGCCCATGTCTCACTGTGCCCATGCCTCACTGTGTCCATGCCTCACTGTGCCCATGCCTCACTGTGCCCATGCCTCACTGTGTCCATGCCTCACTATGCCCATGCCTCACTGTGTCCATGCCTCACTGTGTCCATGCCTCACTGTGTCCATGCCTCACTGTGCCCATGCCTCACTGTGTCCATGCCTCACTGTGTCCATGTCTCACTGTGTCCATGCCTCACTGTGTTCATGCCTCACTGTGTCCATGCCTCACTATGCCCATGCCTCACTGTGCCCATGCCTCACTGTGCCCATGTCTCACTGTGCCCATGCCTCACTGTACCCATGCCTCACTGTGTCCATGTCTCACTGTGTCAATGCCTCACTGTGCCCATGTCTCACTGTGCCCATGCCTCACTGTGTCCATGCCTCACTATGTCCATGCCTCACTATGTCCATGCCTCACTGTGTCCATGCCTCACTGTGTCCATGCCTCACTGTGCCAATGCCTCACTGTGTCCATGCCTCACTGTGCCCATGTCTCACTGTGCCCATGCCTCACTGTGCCCATGCCTCACTGTGTCCATGCCTCACTATGTCCATGCCTCACTATGTCCATGCCTCACTGTGTCCATGCCTCACTGTGTCCATGCCTCACTGTGCCAATGCCTCACTGTGTCCATGCCTCACTGTGTCCATGCCTCACTGTGTCCATGCCTCACTGTGTCCATGCCTCACTGTGCCAATGCCTCACTGTGTCCATGCCTCACTGTGTCCATGTCTCACTGTGTCCATGCCTCACTGTGTCCCTGTCTCACTGTGTCCATGTCTCACTGTGCCCATGCCTCACTGTGTCCATGTCTCACTGTGCCCATGCCTCACTGTGCCCATGCCTCACTGTGTCCATGCCTCACTGTGTCCATGTCTCACTGTGTCCATGCCTCACTGTGTCCATGCCTCACTGTGTCCATGCCTCACTGTGTCCATGTCTCACTGTGTCCATGCCTCACTGTGTCCATGCCTCACTGTGCCCATGCCTCACTGTGTCCATGCCTCACTGTGTCCATGTCTCACTGTGTCCATGCCTCACTGTGTCCATGTCTCACTGTGTCCATGCCTCACTGTGTCCATGCCTCACTGTGTCCATGCCTCACTGTGCCCATGCCTCACTGTGTCCATGCCTCACTGTGCCCATGCCTCACTGTGTCCATGTCTCACTGTGCCCATGCCTCACTGTATCCATGTCTCACTGTGTCCATGCCTCACTGTGTCCATGCCTCACTGTGTCCATGCCTCACTGTGCCCATGCCTCACTGTGTCCATGCCTCACTGTGTCCATGTCTCACTGTGTCCATGCCTCACTGTGTCCATGTCTCACTGTGTCCATGCCTCACTGTGCCCATGCCTCACTGTGTCCATGCCTCACTGTGCCCATGCCTCACTGTGTCCATGTCTCACTGTGTCCATGCCTCACTGTGTCCATGCCTCACTGTGTCCCTGTCTCACTGTGTCCATGCCTCACTGTGCCCATGCCTCACTGTATCCATGTCTCACTGTGTCCATGCCTCACTGTGTCCATGCCTCACTGTGTCCATGCCTCACTGTGTCCCTGTCTCACTGTGTCCATGCCTCACTGTGCCCATGCCTCACTGTGTCCATGTCTCACTGTGTCCATGCCTCACTGTGCCCATGCCTCACTGTGCCCATGCCTCACTGTGCCCATGCCTCACTGTGTCCATGCCTCACTGTGTCCATGTCTCACTGTGTCCATGCCTCACTGTGTCCATGCCTCACTGTGTCCCTGTCTCACTGTGTCCATGTCTCACTGTGCCCATGCCTCACTGTGTCCATGTCTCACTGTGTCCATGCCTCACTGTGCCCATGCCTCACTGTGTCCATGCCTCACTGTGTCCATGCCTCACTGTGTCCATGCCTCACTGTGTCCATGTCTCACTGTGTCCATGCCTCACTGTGTCCATGCCTCACTGTGCCAATGCCTCACTGTGTCCATGCCTCACTGTGTCCATGTCTCACTGTGTCCATGCCTCACTGTGTCAATGCCTCACTGTGTCCATGCCTCACTGTGTCCATGTCTCACTGTGTCCATGCCTCACTGTGTCCATGCCTCACTGTGTCCATGCCTCACTGTGTCCATGTCTCACTGTGTCCACGCCTCACTGTGTCCATGCCTCACTGTGCCCATGCCTCACTGTGTCCATGCCTCACTGTGTCCATGCCTCACTGTGTCCATGCCTCACTGTGTCCATGTCTCACTGTGCCCATGCCTCACTGTATCCATGTCTCACTGTGTCCATGCCTCACTGTGTCCATGCCTCACTGTGTCCATGTCTCACTGTGCCCATGCCTCACTGTGTCCATGTCTCACTGTGTCCATGTCTCACTGTGTCCATGCCTCACTGTGTCCATGCCTCACTGTGCCCATGCCTCACTGTATCCATGTCTCACTGTGTCCATGCCTCACTGTGCCCATGCCTCACTGTATCCATGTCTCACTGTGTCCATGCCTCACTGTATCCATGTCTCACTGTGTCCATGCCTCACTGTGTCCATGCCTCACTGTGTCCATGTCTCACTGTGTCCATGCCTCACTGTGTTCATGCCTCACTGTGTCCATGCCTCACTGTGTCCATGTCTCACTGTGTCCATGCCTCACTGTGTCCATGCCTCACTGTGCCCATGCCTCACTGTGTCCATGCCTCACTGTGTCCATGTCTCACTGTGTCCATGCCTCACTGTGTCCATGCCTCACTGTGTCCATGCCTCACTGTGTCCCTGTCTCACTGTGTCCATGTCTCACTGTGCCCATGCCTCACTGTGTCCATGTCTCACTGTGCCCATGCCTCACTGTGCCCATGCCTCACTGTGCCCATGCCTCACTGTGCCCATGCCTCACTGTGTCCATGTCTCACTGTGCCCATGCCTCACTGTGCCCATGCCTCACTGTGCCCATGCCTCACTGTGCCCATGTCTCACTGTGTCCATGCCTCACTGTGTCCATGCCTCACTGTGTCCATGCCTCACTGTGTCCATGCGTCACTGTGTCCATGCCTCACTGTGTCCATGCCTCACTGTGTCCATGCCTCACTGTGTCCATGCCTCACTGTGTCCATGCCTCACTGTGTCCATGCCTCACTGTGTCCATGTCTCACTGTGTCCATGCCTCACTGTGTCCATGCCTCACTGTGTCCATGCCTCACTGTGTCCATGCCTCACTGTGTCCATGTCTCACTGTGTCCATGTCTCACTGTGCCCATGCCTCACTGTGTCCATGCCTCACTGTGTCCATGCCTCACTGTGTCCATGTCTCACTGTGTCCATGCCTCACTGTGTCCATGCCTCACTGTGTCCATGACTAGACTGACGTTTAACATGGGAGTCCATGGAAGGGGTGCCCGGCTTTGAAAAATCGCTGCTCCCCGTTCGTAGGTCCCCCAGACAACAAACTTTGTACACTTGTAGAGGAGAAACGGGGCCACATGTGTGCCAAAGTCCGGGTCCAGGGGACCTACGACCGGCCGGTACCGGGTCCCCAAAATCCGGGACATCAGGCGCAAAAAGGTGACTCGCGTATAAGCCATTCTCAGCACAAAAAAAAATTGCTGAAAAACTCGGCTTATACTCGAGTATACACGGTATATTTTTTAGCAGAGACCCTAGAGCAGTGATGGAGAACCTCGGCACCCCAGATGTTTTGGAACTACATTTCCCATGATGCTTATGCACTCTGCAGTGTAGTTGAGCATCATGGGAAATGTAGTTCCATAACATCTGGGGTGCCGAGGTTCTCCATCACTGATCTAGAGAATAAAATGGCGATCATTGCAATTTTTTATGTCAAATGTTTTTTTGCATTTTTGGGGGAAAATACACTTTAATGAATAAAAAAACAAAACAAAAACATAATATATATACCCCAATTATTTTGTATATTATGAAAGATGATGTTACGCCAAGTAAATCGATACCTAGCATATCATGCTTTAAAATTGCGCACATACCAAACTACGGTGCTAAAAAATCTCCAGCGGCGGCGCTTTAACCGTTTCAGCCACGGACCATTTGGTTGGCCAAAGACCAGAGCACTTTTTGCGATTCGGCGCTGCGTCGCTTTAACTGACAATTGCGCGGTCGTGCGACGTGGCTCCCAAACAAAACCGGCGTCTTTTTTTCCCCCACAAATAGAGCTTTCTTTTGGTGGTATTTGATCACCTCTGCGGTTTTTATTTTTTGTGCTATAAACAAAAATAGAGCGACAATTTTGAAAAAATTCGATATTTTAACTTTTTTTCTATAATAAATATCCCCCAAAAATATATAAAAACTATTTTTTTCCTCAGTTTAGGCCGATACGTATTCTTCTACTTATTTTTGGTAAAAAAATCGCAATAAGCGTTTATCGATCGGTTTGCGCAAAAGTTATAGCGTCTACAAAACAGGGGGTAGTTTTATGGCATTTTTATTAATATTTTTTAGTAATGACGGCGATGAGCGATTTTTATCGTGACTGCGACATTGCGGCGGACACATCGGACACTTTTGACACATTTTTGGGACCGTTGTCATTTATACAGCGATCAGTGCTATAAAAATGACACTGGCAGTGAAGGGGTTAACCTGTAGGGGGCGCTGAAGGGGTTAAGTGTGACCTCATGTGTGTTTCTTACTGTGGGGATGCTTGTGACATCACTGATAGTCGTTCCCTATGACAGGGAACAGACGATCAGTGACAGACACACTAGGAAGCACGGGGAGAGGTTTGTTTACACTCACCTCTCCCCGTTCTTCAGCTCCTGTGACCCGATCGCGGGTCACGGAGTTCAGGACCGGGTCACGAGCGTGCTGCCGGAGGCGCACGCGCGACCCACAGCTGGGATCTAAAAGGGGACATACCTGTACGCCCTTGTGCCCAGTCGTGCCATTCTGCAGACGTATATCGTCGTGCGACGGTCGTTAAGAGGTTTGAACGGTCCTCGGATGCTGCCACCGCCATGCTCGGTGAGGGAATCAGGAAGTGAAGCCTTGCGGCTTCACTGCCTGGTTCCCTACTGCACATGCGCGAGTAGCGCGGCGCACCGTCACTGGTCCCCGCTCTCGCCTGGGACCTGTGTGTTTCCCAGGAGAAAGCGGGGGGCACGGGAAGTGACATAGACTCCCACGGGAGTAAACATGTGCACTGCTGAAAAATTAGTTTTTTTCGTTTTCTGGAAATTCTGGAAATTTGAAAATTCGGGAAATTCGAAAATTCGGAATTTCCGAATTCCGAATTTCTGAAAAAAGCAAAAAACGAATGAAACGAAAATTAAAAAAACGTATTTCAGAAATTCTAAAAATTCGGTTTCAATTTCAATTCAACTTTCCAAATTTCCCATTTTGGAATTTTAGATTTTCTAATTTAAGATTTCGAATCTCGAATTTTTAAAAATTTCCGATTTTCCAATTTCAAAAATTCAGAAATTCGAAAATCTAAAATGACAAAACCTTAAATTACAAAATCTAAAATTCGAAAATGGAAATTCTAAGACAGGCATTTGCACCCACTTCCGGGCATAGACTCCCCGTGTAGACATGTGCAATTTGTTTAGTTATTCGTTTTTTAACAAATTTTGTCAAATTTGTTAATTCTGCAATTTCCGAATTTTCTGATTTTCAGATTTCCAAATTTGCAAACTTCTGAAAAAAGTAAAAAAAACAAATGAAACGAAAATGGAAAAAAAAAGAAATTCAGAAATTCAACTTTCCAAATTGGAAAGTTGAATTTCTGAATTTCCGAATTTCCAAATTCCAAATTTTTTGAATTTCCGAATTTCCAAAATTCTTTTTTTTTCCATTTTCGTTTTAGCAAATTTGGAAATCTGAAAATCTGAAATCTGAAATCTGAAATCTGAAAATCAGAAAATTCGGAAATTGCAGAATTAACAAATTTGACAAAATTTGTTAAAAAAACGAATTAATAACTAAACAAATTGCACATGTCTACACGGGAGTCTATGCCCGGAAGTGGGTGCGAATACCTGTCTTAGACAGGTATCTGCACCCCCCTGAAAGGTGCCAAATGTGACACAGGAGGAGGGGGGGAGGGTTTCCCGAAAAGCGGAAGTTCCATTTTTGGGAGGAACTCCACTTTAACCACTTCCCGACCGCCTCATGTATATGTACGTCGGCAGAATGGCACGGACAGGCACATCAACGTACCTGTACGTGCCTGCCTAGACGTGGGTCGGGTGTCCGATTGGGACCCCCCCCGCTACACGCGGCGGTCGGGTTCCCTCGGGGAGAGATCCGGGACAACGGCGCGGCTATTTGTTTATAGCCGCTCCGTCGCGATCGCTCCCCGGAGCTGAAGAACGGGGAGAGCCGTATGTAAACACGGCTTCCCCGTGCTTCACTGTGGCGGCGCATCGATCGAGTGATCCCCTTTATAGGGAGACTCGATCGATGACGTCAGTCCTACAGCCACACCCCCCTACAGTTGTAAACACACACTAGGTGAACCCTAACTCCTACAGCGCCCCCTGTGGTTAACTCCCAAACTGCAGCTGTCATTTTCACAATAAACAATGCAATTTAAATGCATTTTTTGCTGTGAAAATGACAATGGTCCCAAAAATGTGTCAAAATTGTCCGAAGTGTCCGCCATAATGTCGCAGTCACAAAAAAAATGGCTGATCGCCGCCATTAGTAGTAAAAAATAAATAAATAATAAAAATGCAATAAAACTATCCCCTATTTTGTAAACGCTATAAATTTTGCGCAAACCAATCGATAAACGCTTATTGCGATTTTTTTTTACCAAAAATAGGTAGAAGAATACGTATCGGCCTAAACTGAGGAAAAAATACATTTTTTATATATGTTTTTGGGGAATATTTATTATAGCAAAAAGTAAAAAATATTGCATTTTTTTCAAAATTGTCGCTCTATTTTTGTTTATAGCGCAAAAAATAAAAACCGCAGAGGTGATCAAATACCACCAAAAGAAAGCTCTATTTGTGGGAGAAAAAGGACGCCAATTTTGTTTGGGAGCCACGTCGCACGACCGCGCAATTGTCTGTTAAAGCGACGCAGTCCCGAACTGTAAAAACACCTTGGGTCTTTAGGCAGCATATTGGTCAGGGGCTTAAGTGGTTAAGTAAAGACGTCAAGAATATTGCTATTTTCACAAAAGGGGAACGAAAAAATACCTAAAAAACAAACAAAAAATAGGAACACTTTGGGAGAGCGCTATAAAGGGCAGGTAGTAGGCCAATGAGGGGGTGAACGCAGTGTGCCGGGGGGGCGACTTGCTTGCTGAGACATTGCTAAGCTGTCCGGTCCTTTTGTGGGGCAAGGCAATGCCGGCGGTGAGCCAAGGCTTTGTTTTGTAACCCGAGTTCATCAACTGTTTCTGTTTATGCTGAAAATAGGCTTTGCCTTTTGGAGAAAATAAAAAACTTTTGCTTTAAAAATGTTTGGATAGTGATCTGAACCCCCAAATCTGACAGTACATACCCCAAATGTCTTCTAATATCTATCCAGAGACATAGGTAGTCAGAAGTGAAACCTTCCTCCTCGGACTTTCTGTACTCTCTGCCCTTCCTCATTCTTTGGAAATTAGCGAAAGCCACAAAATTGAGTCAACTCGTGCCGAAATTCTTTCGTTTCGCTTCCGGACTGAAAATAAATCTCCTGTTGATCCCTTCATACAGTAGATCTCCGTCCCCCTTCATACAGTAGATCTCCATCCCCCTTCATACAGTAGATCTCCGTCCCCCTTCATACAGTAGATCTCCGTCCCCCTTCATACAGTAGATCTCCGCCCCCCTTCATACAGTAGATCTCCGTCCCCCTTCATACAGTAGATCTCCGTCCCCCTTCATACAGTAGATCTCCGTCCCCCTTCATACAGTAGATCTCCGTCCCCCTTCATACAGTAGATCTCCGTCCCCCTTCATACAGTAGATCTCCGTCCCCCTTCATACAGTAGATCTCCATCCCCCTTCATACAGTAGATCTCCGTCCCCCTTCATACAGTAGATCTCCGTCCCCCTTCATACAGTAGATCTCAGTCCCCCTTCATACAGTAGATCTCTGTCCCCTTTGGGATGTATCTCATTACCTGTGACTTCCTCTTAGGCCTCGTACACACGACCGAGTTTCTCGTCAAAAACCAGCAAGAAACTTGCTCGGATTTTTTTTTGCCAAGGAAACTGGTTGTGTGTACATTTTTCCATGAGGAAACTGTCGAAGATCTCGTCGAGCCAAAAAGTAGACATGTGCACAGAAAAAATGTTCGTTTTTTTTTGTTCTGTTTCGTATCGTTCCGTAGGTTCGTTTCCGTTTGTTTTTCGTAAGACGCCCGTTTTCCTGTTCGTTCCCGTTCGTTTTTCGTACGACGAGATTTTTTCGTATTTCGATCGTTTCGTATTTTCGTTACCGTTTTATTTTCGTACATGCGGGATGGTTCGTTATTCTGTTTAATTCATGTTCGTTACTTGTTAGACAATAATTTTCGTGAATTTTCCTCAATGATTTGCATTCTGTGTTTTGGATTCCTTTTTCTGTTCGTGTTTTTGGTTGTGTGTTCGTGTGACATCTATGACAATTTGTTGTGGATGTCGTGTGAGCATACGACTGAGGGTGCGAACAGAGAGGGGATTCAAACAAGATACAGAGTGCAAATCTTTTGTTGTAGGTGTCGTGTGGACATGCGGCTGAGGATACGAGCAGAGAGGGGATTCAAACAAGATACAGAGTGCAAATCTTTTGTTGTAGGTGTCATGTGGACATGCGGCTGAGGATACGAACAGAGAAGGGATTCAAACAAGATACAGAGTGCAAATCTTTTGTTGTAGGTGTCATGTGGACATGCGGCTGAGGATACGAGCAGAGAGGGGATTCAAACAAGATACAGAGTGCAAATCTTTTGTTGTAGGTGTCATGTGGACATGCGGCTGAGGATACGAGCAGAGAGGGGATTCAAACAAGATACAGAGTGCAAATCTTTTGTTGTAGGTGTCATGTGGACATGCGGCTGAGGATACGAACAGAGAGGGGATTCAAACAAGATACAGAGTGCAAATCTTTTGTTGTAGGTGTCATGTGGACATGCGGCTGAGGATACGAACAGAGAAGGGATTCAAACAAGATACAGAGTGCAAATCTTTTGTTGTAGGTGTCATGTGGACATGCGGCTGAGGATACGAGCAGAGAGGGGATTCAAACAGGATACAGAATGCAAATCTTTTGTTATAGATATAATTTTCGTTCTTTTGTCGTTTTCGTTTTGTCGTATTTTCGTCAGATCGTTCGTTCGTATTTGCGGTTGTTCGTTATGCGGCTCATTCGTAATCCCGTAGTTTATGTATTTTGGTGCTTTAATTTTTTCGTATGTACACATTATTCTGCGGGTACGAAAATGAACATTTTCGTACGAAAATAACATTCGTACGAACGGGAATGCACATATCTACCAAAAAGAGAGCATGTCTTCTTTTTCCTCGACGGGAATAGAGAAACTTGCCTTGTCGAGTTCCTCGACAGACTAACAAGGAACTCGACGAGGAAAACGATGTGTTTCGCCCGTCGAGTTCCTCGGTCGTGCGTACGAGGCTTCATACTGAACTCAAATTCATCATCATTTTTTTTATATTATTATTTCAATTTATTTAATTTCAACATACAACATTGTTAAAACATCAAAGTTGCTTCATCAGAAAAAGAAAATCATTTTATGATTCCCGTTATCCCACAAAGTCGATTCTTTCGGACCGTCCCCTTATGCCCCGTACACGCGATCGGTTTTCCTGTTGGAAAAAGTCTGATGAGAGCCTTTGGTCGTGAATCCCGACCATGCGTGTATGCTCCATCAGACTTTGTCCGACAGAAAAACTGTCGAAAAAAAGATAGAGAGCAGGTTCTCTTTTTTCCCGTCAGGAAAAAAAACTGATCGTGTGTACAAATCCCAACGTGTAAAATTCCGACGCATGCTCAGAAGCATAGAGCTTCATTTTCTCGGCTTGTCGTAGTCTTTTACGTCACCGCCTTCTTGGCCGTCAAAATTTCTTTCCGAACCTTTGTGTGACCGTGTGTATGCAAGGCAGGCTTGAGCGGAATTCCCTTGGAAAAACCATCCGTTTTTATTTCCCGATGGGAAAACCGCTTGTGTGTACGGGGTGACGTGGCAAAATAGGTTGTATGCAGAGCACATTTTGCTAAATAAGCGCACACTTCATCTTAATGCAACGATGCTTCTTAACCACTTGAGACCCGCGCTATAGACAAAAGACGTCCACAGCGCGGCTCTCAAGTGCCAAGTGGACGTCTTTAGACGTCCTTTTATGTGCATTACCCGCGCGCGCCACTGGAGGGCGCGCAGCGGGTAAACACTGTCCCGGCGGGAGCCGATGCGTGTGCCTGGCGGGCGCGATGTCCGCCGGGGTACACGCGATCGTCGGTAACACAGCAAGACCGTGGAGCTCTGTGTGTAATGATGGGGTGTAAACACAGAGCTCCACGTCCTGTCAGAGGAGAGGAGACCGATCTGTGTCCCTTGTACATAGAGACACAGCATCGGTCACCTCCCCCAGTCAGTCCCCTCCCCCCACACAGTTAGAACACACCCAGGCTACACATTTAACCCCTTCCTCACCCCCTAGTGTTAACCCCTTCCCTGCCAGTCACATTTATACAGTAATTAGTGCATTTTTATAGCACTGATCGCTGTATAAATGTGAATGGTCCCAAATTTGTGTCAAAAGTGTCCGATACGTCCGCCCCGCAATATCGCAGTCCCAATAAAAATCGCAGATCGCCGCCATTACTAGTAAAAAAAAAAATCATAATTCTAATCCCCATTTTGTAGGCGCTATAACTTTTGCGCAAACCAGTCGCTTATTGCGATTTTTTTTTTTTTTTTACAAAAATACGTCGAAAAATACGTATCGGCCTTAACTGAGAAAAAAAATATTTTTTTTTTAAAAAAAAATTGGGATATTTATTATAGCAACAAGTAAAAAAAATATATATATATTTTTTAAATTGTCGCTCTTTTTTTGTTTATAGCGCAAAAAAATAAAAACCGCAGAGGTGATCAAATACCACCAAAAGAAAGCTCTATTTGTGGGGAAAAAAGAACGTCGGTTTTGTTTGGAAAACCACGTCGCACGACCGCGTAAATGTCAGTTAAAGCGACGCAGTGCCGGAAGCTGAAATTTTCGCCTGGGCGCGAAGGGGGATTATGTGCCCAGTAAGCAAGTGGTTAAGCTAAAAGTTCACTCACCATTAATTCGATTTGTCATTCATTCGAGGCAAGAGACATCTCTACTAGGGATGAGCTTCGTGTTCAAGTCGAACACCGTATGTTCGAACCGTTCGTCGAATTACGAGCGTTATGGGCCTGTTTAACAGGGGCGTGTAATTACAATTTTTGATGCAATACTTTGCAGCGGGCTCATTCCTGCGCTCCAATTACAGTATCTGTGAGGGGTTGGAGTGTTGTGGCACCGCCACCAGTGCCTAAGATCCAATTTTTCTGCCCCTGTTTAACCACTTAAGCCCCGGACCAATATGCAGCCTAAAGACCCAAGGTGTTTTTACAGTTCGGGACTGCGTCGCTTTAACAGACAATTGCGCGGTCGTGCGACGTGGCTCCCAAACAAAATTGGCGTCCTTTTTCCCCCACAAATAGAGCTTTCTTTTGGTGGTATTTGATCACCTCTGCGGTTTTTAGTTTTTGCGCTATAAACAAAAATAGAGCGACAATTTTGAAAAAAATGCAATATTTTTTACTTTTTGCTGTAATAAATATCCCCCAAAAACATATATAAAAACATTTTTTTTCCTCAGTTTAGGCCGATACGTATTCTTCTACCTATTTTTAGTAAAAAAAATCGCAATAAGCGTTTATCGATTGGTTTGCGCAAAATTTATAGTGTTTACAAAATAGGGGATAGTTTTATTGCATTTTTATAAATTTTTTTTTTTTTACTACTAATGGCGGCGATCAGCAATTTTTTTCGTGACTGCGACATTATGGCGGACACTTCGGACAATTTTGACACATTTTTGGGACCATTGTCATTTTCACAGCAAAAAATGCATTTAAATTGCATTCTTTATTGTGAAAATGACAGTTGCAGTTTGGGAGTTAACCACAGGTGGCGCTGTAGGAGTTAGGGTGCACCTAGTGTGTGTTTACAACTGTTTGGGGGTGTGGCTGTAGGAATGGCGTCATCGATCGTGTCTTCCCTATAAAGGGAATGACGCGATCGATGTGCCGCCATAGTGAAGGACGGGGAAGCCGTGTTTACACACGGCTCTCCCCGTTCTTCAGCTCCGGGGAGCGATCGCAACGGAGCGGCTATAAACAAATAGCCGCGCCGTGGTCCCGGATCGCTCCCCGAGCGGACCCGACCTCCGCATGTAGCGGGGGGGGTCCCGATCGGACCCCCCACCCGCTAATAGGCGAGGACGTACGTGTACGCCCATGTGCCTGTACGTGCCATATTGTGGACGTACATATACATGCGGGGGTCGGGAACTGGTTAACAGGGGCGTGTAATTACAATTTTTGATGCAATACTTTGCAGCGGGGCTCATTCCTGCGCTTCAACTAGAGTATCTGTCAGGGGTTGCAGTGTTGTGGCACCGCCACCAGGGCCTAAGACCCAATTTTTCTGCCCCTGTTTAAACAGGGGCGTGTAATTACAATTTTTGATGCAATACTTTGCAGCAGGGCTCATTAGTGCGCTCCAACTACAGTATCTGTGAGGGGTTGCAGTATTGTGGCACCAGTGCCTAAAGCCCAATTTTTCTGCCCCTGTTCAACAATGGCATGTAATTAGAGTTCTTGATCTAATATTTGACAGCAGGGCGTTGCAGCACCCATCAAGACTACCTGTGAGGACTTACAGTGTTGTGGCAACACCAACACCTAGGGCCCAAATTTCTGCAGAGTATATACGGCAGGCCCCTACTTTCATACATCCAACTTACTAACGACTCCTACTTGCAAACGGAAGGAGACAACAGGAAGTGAGAGGGAATCTCCCCCTAGGAAGGGAAATTCTCTTCTGTCAGGCCCCGTACACACGTCCGAGGAACTCGACGGGGCAAAACTCATAGTTTTGCTCGCCGAGTTTCTTGTGAAGCCGCCGAGGTTCTCGGCGAGCCAACTTTTCTCCTTGGAACAACGAGGAAATAGAGAACATGTTCTCTATTTGGCCCGACGAGTTCCTCGTCGGCTTCCTCGGCCGAAAGTGTACACACGGCCGGGTTTCTCGGCTCCGATCGAGTTTCTGGCTGAATTCTGCCAAGAAACTCGGTCGTGTGTACGGGGCCTAAGAGGTGTCTCCTGTCCACTGATGCTTTATCACCAATCCTTGTTTCACAAACAAAACCCACATTTTCAAAAAATCATTTGTCATTGGGACAGAAAGTGAATTGCAATCTTCTGAACAGAGGCGTACAGACAGCAAAACAAATGTTACAGGGGTGATAACCCTTCTCTATGTTTTCAGAAAAGCTTAAAAATTTATTTTATGGCTGGAGCTACACTTTTTATTTAGCAGACACCCTAGGGAATAAAACGGCGGTCATTGCAACGTTTTATCTTGCACGGTATTTGCGCAATAATTTTTCAAACACCCTTTTTTTTGGAAAAAAAATTGTTTCATGAATTAAAAAAATAACAAAACAGTAAAGTTAGCCCAATTTTTTTGTATTTTGTGAAAGATTATGTTACACCGAGTAAATGGATACCCAACATGTCACGCTTTAATTATGCGCACACTCATGGAATGGCGCCAAACTTTGGTACATAAAAATCTCCAAAGGCAACGCTTTAATTTATTTTTACAGGTTACCAGTTTAGATTTACAGGGGAGATCTAGTGCTAGATTTGTTGCTGGCACTCTAACGCACGCGGCGATACCTCACATATGTAGTTTAAACGGCGTTTACATATGTCGGCGGGACTTACGTGTGCGTTCGCATCTGCACGCGAGCTACCGGGGACAGGGGCATTTTAATTTTATTTTTTAATCTTTTATTTATTTTTTGACTTATTTTTTATTTATTTTTTACACTTTTTTTCAATTTTTTTTTTCACTTTTATTCCTATTACAAGGAATGTAAACATCCCTTGTAATAGGAAATGTGTGTGTGTCAATAAGACCTCCCCCTCCCCCCACATCTCTCCTCCAGGCTGGAAACCATGAGATCGGTGAAAAAAAATTCACCAATCTCATGAATAGTTGCTTACAGCCGCAATCGCAGCTTTGTTTACTTACGGGGACCCGGGCGTGACGTCATCACATCGCGCCCCGGGTCCTCCGACGGTCATAGAGATGACTGGTGATCATCTGGTCACCAGTCATCTCTATGCTTCCTGCGAGCGCCGGACGATTCGTTCTCCGGGCCCCCGAAGGCACGGGAGAGCCCGGAGAAGCACCGGATGGCGGCGGGAGGGGGGGATGTCCCCTCCCGCCGCCTGTAAGAACGATCAAGCGGCAGAACCGCCGCTATGATCATTCTTATGTCGTGCAGAATCGCCGGCTGAACAAGAGAATATCTGGATGATGTCTCTGGCTGCAGGCATCATTCAGATATCCCCCCACAAAGCCCAGGACGTTATTTGATGTCCATCCAGTATGGGAGATCCCATCTGTGGACGTCAAATGACAATGGGCCGGTATTGAAGTGGTTAAAAATGTACCAGTTCACAATTACAAACAGATTCTACTTAACAACAAACCTACAGTCCCTGTCTTGTTTGCACCGCCTGTATACTGCTGTTCAAAGTATATAGGGCCGAAGGGGCTTGTAATGACCTGGGGGGAGGGGGGGAACCCATGCTATGTTTCTCAGTGATTTTCATCCATATTGCAGGGACCAAACATTACATTAAAGCCGCAAGCAGTATTAAATTACTTTTTTCTTATAGTAATCTCATGTTGTGCAGGGACAGTTCTAAACACGTTCCACTACTATAGACACCCAGCAGGTACCATATTTAAAGGAATTTTTCATTTTTATTTTTAACTTTAAGCATCATTAAATTCACTGCTCCAGAAAAAAATTTGGTTTTTAAAACTTTTTTGCATTAATACATGTTCCCTGGGGCAAGACCCGGGTCCCCAACCCCTTTTTTAGGACAATAACTTGCATATTAGCCTTTAAAATTATCACTTTTGATTTCGAACGTTCGAGTCCCATAGACTTCAATGGGGTTCTAAATGTTCGCGCAAACGTTCGGTCCGTTTGAAGGTTCTGATGCGAACCGAACCGTGGGATGTGTTCGGCTCAACCCTAATCACCACACTGTTCTCATCTCAGCATCACAGCAAGACTGACCAGGGCCCAGTCGGCTTCGATCTTTTTATTTAATTACCAGCAGGAAGTGATGTCACAGCATGTGACCTCCTCCATGGGAAGTCAGGACACCGCATGTGACCTCCTCCATGTAAAGTCAGGACACAGCATGTGACCTCCTCCATGGGAAGTCAGGACACAGCATGTGACCTCCTCCATGGGAAGTCAGGACACAGAATGTGACCTCCTCCATGGGAAGTCAGAACACAGAATGTGACCTCCTCCATGGGAAGTCAGGACACAGCATGTGACCTCCTCCATGGGAAGTCAGAACACAGCATGTGACCTCCTCCATGGGAAGTCAGAACACAGCATGTGACCTCCTCCATGTGAAGTCAGAACACAGAATGTGACCTCCTCCATGGGAAGTCAGAACACAGAATGTGACCTCCTCCATGGGAAGTCAGAACACAGAATGTGACCTCCTCCATTTGAAGTCAGGACACAGCATGTGACCTCCTCCATGGGAAGTCAGAACACAGCATGTGACCTCCTCCATGGGACGTCAGGACACAGCATGTGACCTCCTCCATGGGAAGTCAGGACACAGCATGTGACCTCCTTAATGGGAAGTCAGGACACAGCATGTGACCTCCTCCATGGGACATCAGGACACAGCATGTGACCTCCTCCATGGGAAGTCAGAACACAGCATGTGACCTCCTCCATGGGAAGTCAGAACACAGAATGTGACCTCCTCCATGGGAAGTCAGGACACAGCATGTGACCTCCTCCATGGGAAGTCAGGACACAGCATGTGACCTCCTCCATGGGAAGTCAAGACACAGCATGTGACCTCCTCCATGGGAAGTCAAGACACAGCATGTGACCTCCTCCATTGGAAGTCAGAACACAGCATGTGACCTCCTCCATGGGAAGTCAGAACACAGCATGTGACCTCCTCCATTGGAAGTCAGAACACAGAATGTCACCTCCTCCATGGGAAGTCAGAACACAGAATGTGACCTCCTCCATTGGAAGTCAGAACACAGAATGTGACCTCCTCCATGGGAAGTCAGAACACAGAATGTGACCTCCTCCATGGGAAGTCAGGACACAGCATATGTGACCTCCTCCATGGGAAGTCAGGACACAGCATATGTGACCTCCTTCATGGGAAGTCAGGACACAGCATATGTGACCTCCTCCATGGGAAGTCAGGACACAGCATATGTGACCTCCTCCATGGGAAGTGAGGACACAGCATATGTGACCTCCTCCATGGGAAGTCAGGACACAGAATGTGACCTCCTCCATGGGAAGTCAGGACACAGCATATGTGACCTCCTCCATGGGAAGTCAGGACACAGCATATGTGACCTCCTCCATGGGAAGTCAGGACACAGCATATGTGACCTCCTCCATGGGAAGTCAGGACACAGCATGTGACCTCCTCCATGGGAAGTCAGGACACAGCATGTGACCTCCTCCATGGGAAGTCAGGACACCGCATGTGACCTCCTCCATGGGAAGTCAGAACACAGCATGTGACCTCCTCCATGGGAAGTCAGAACACAGCATGTGACCTCCTCCATGGGAAGTCAGGACACAGCATGTGACCTCCTCCATGGGAAGTGAGGTCACAGGGTGGGTGCTCCACACAGCAAATGACCATATATGGATTTGACAACACAGGATGTGATAATACATGATAACCCTTCTGTCATGGACCTTGAGATATTAAAATGTTTCTACTTGACATCTGTTACACAGGAGAGGGACATTCAATGCAAGGACATCGGTTATTGAAATGCTAAGTGGAACCAGCTAGAGAAATACCTTTTATTGTGTTCTGCAGGTTAAGAGCGGGTGTCGGAGACGCTCCGTCTGGCTAAAAACATGGATTGAAGGTTAATTGAATCTAGATGTATGTGTTTATTGTTCTAAAGGTCAGAAGCCTCCTGTCAGCTGTATTGAATTAGCATTCTATTGTCTAAAGCAATGTAACCTCTCAGAGGTAGTAATTAAGTAGACCGGGTTATTGTGTATATTGATTACCCCCTGGGGCTTCTGTCTCAATACACAAGTCTTTCTATCCAAGCTATTGGACCAATCCCTGTTGACAATTTCAAGTCCTCATTTGCATGGTCAAGGGGGACCTGAGTGAAGACTGCATATACTTTACAATTGACCAATAGGAAAGCGGTTGTTGGGAGTGGGATGTTCCAAATTCTGTATAAAAGTGTGCTGTGTAATTGAAAATAAAGAGTCCTGTTGGAACTTACATACAGCCTGCCTGGTGTTTGTTCTCAATGGGTCCGAATGGCACATAGCTGTAATTCGGATCCCGGAACCTTGGATGACTGGACCATCAGACGTTGCAATCTGCAAGCTGACTCACTGGTAGCAGAGGAGTGTCGGGAGAGCAGGACCTGGGCGAGAAAGGATCTCGTCACACACAGCAAATGACCATATATGGATTTGACAACACAGGATGTGATAATACATGATAACCCTTCCAACAGGGATATTTAAATACATACAATACAATATTGTAACGGCTACCCACTGGTAGTGTGAGGGTATCAGGCGTTGGAGAAGTCCTTTTCCCTGGCAAGCTGCGATATGCAAGTACCGCCGGTATCCCCATCCACGAGATCCAGAGAGAGAGAGAGAGTCCCCCTTCAAGAACGAGACAAGGCTACGTTGAAGGGTCAAACAAGACTGAACTTTTAATGGTACAGACACCTAGCTTATATGTGCTTACAAACTGTTACAGGAACAATGACAATCTCCGCCCCCCTTCACACAGTGGGGGGGCTTCAATACAGATACTTTGAAATAATGACATCTCCTTGAATCAATCAGTCTCTAGACGTTCCGGCACCGAGATCCACTTAACATGACCTGGCCAGGCACATTCCTTTCTCAATAGAATTCAATTAACCTTTAGAACAATATACACTCACAGATGATCACGTTAGCATACACCTGGCAGGAGGCTGTTAACTGGTAATACACAACAGAGCGTCAATTAGCATTTAGCAGTGAAAGAGTTCCTTCTACAATTAACCCTTTGAGCTCAGAATATAATGTGGTAAATCCAATTGTAACAAGTCATGCAATCCTTTGTAGGCAGAATAGTTCATAGGTCCGTTACAAATACCAATACAAAACAGCAGCATAATACAACATGAATACAATGATGGCTAAAGTCTTAAGGGCGTGTCCAGGCAGGGAACGCATGTATGCCTTGTAGCAAACAAAGCCGTATTGCTTTAAAACATGGATGCCTTCCCTGACTCTGAAAACGCTCACAAGCTCTCATATTACCGCTGATAGGAATCCTTATTTTGCGCCATTCCATAGGATAACGCATATTCAGATTATCTTGTGGAAGGGAGGCTATCTGCAGGCGTGCGCTATGAATCCCGACCATGCTGTTCAGACACAGCAGAGACAAGAGCGCACACCTGCCTATAACCACTAATGTCCTTGCGGAGTGAGCATATCCCCTCCTCAACAATTGTCCGCGAAAATGCACAGAGGGCCCCTCGCTGGCGGACATATGCCCACGACGCAAACTTTACACTACAACCTCAAGACATTTTCTACTACCAGCCGGGATTCAACCAGTCTCAGACTGCCCCAGTCAGCTCTTTAGAGCGGGTTGCGGAAGTACTAACCCTGGGTGACACTATGACAATACATATGAAATACATCTTCATAACATTCCTACAACAGAGGCATTACCATTGGTCTTTTTGGGTCAAGCCATTTTTTGATAGTACCCCATTGGCTGCATTTAATAAAAATTTTACTTTTGGGTTCTTATATGCCGCGTACACACGATCGGACATTCGGACAACAAAACCACAGATTTTTTATCCGACGGATGTTGGCTCAAACTTGTCTTGCACACACACGGTCGCACAAATGTTGTCGGAAATTCCGATCGCCGGGAACGCGGTCACGTTCAACACTACAACGGCACTATAAAAGGGAAGTTCAATACCAAGTTTGCCACCCTTTGGGCTCCTTCTGCTAATCTCGTGTTAGTAGAAGTTTGGTGCTTTTCAGCCTCGTGCTTTTCAGTCCGTTACAGCTCCGTTAGAAGAGAATGCGCGGCATTAAAAGATTTGCAGCGTGACGAATGTGCTATCTCCATTACCAGCGCTAGTTTTATCAGACCAAGCGCTTCCATCTCCTCCTTGATTCAGAGCATGCATGGAATTTCGTGCATCGGGAATCGTCTACACACGCTCGGAATTCAAGAGAATGGATTTTGTTGTCGGAAAATTTGAGAACCAGCTCTCAAATTTTTGTTTTCCGGAAATTCCGACAGCAAATGTCCGATGGGGCCTACACACGGTCGGAATTTCCGACAACAAGCTCCCATCGAACATTTGTTGTCGGAAATTCCGAGTGTGTGTACGCAGCAATACTGTTTTATTGGTACTATGGAATAAACCCGCCCTGAATCCAAGGGTGGGGGGAGTGTCTCTGAGTCATTTTTATGCTGTAACATGTGCTGGAATAAAGGCAGTTTTGATGTTGTTCACCCCCTACACTGAAGTCTGTCTGGTGACTGGGGGGCTAAAGAGTCTTGGACGGTGCTGGTTCTGGACAGAGGAAGCATTGACGGCAGACATAGTCCTGTTGAGGATGAGGGTTTGTCACATATACCATCTGACCAGACATTTATAGGTAATTTCTATGCTGTTTGAGTCTACCGAGTAACTGTATACAGCTCTCAATATTTTATTCAATTGTCGCTCTGAAAACTCATTGCGCAGCACCCCGTAAAATTTGAAGAGTGTAATATAAAATCTACTTACAGCAGCAAAAAGTACAAAGGCATTGGAATCAAAACATCCGTCACACACATTCCCGCAGCGACTCAAAATCATCGCTATTTCCTGCCTTGCCTGATGTACAATTCGTCCGATTGGACGTCTTCTGTGAGGCCCCTACTGCTTTACAGAAGACGTCCAATCGGACAAAACGTACGTCAGGTAGGGCCGGAAATAACGGTGATGTTGAGATGCCCATGGAATGTGCAGGACGGATGTTTTGTTTCCAATGCCTTTGTAATTTTTGCTGCTGTAAGTAGATTTTATATTAAACTCTTCAAATTTTACTGGGCGCTGCGCAATGAGTTTTCCTTCTCTCATTATTACTCTGCATGAGTGGTTCCTGTGGATACCTTGAAGGCTCATATCTCTGGCGGTTTCCATTATTGGGTTCCATTGGATGTCTGGATTGGCTGGTGTAATCTGCACCAAGTGCGAGGCGTAATAAACCTCACAGACGTGAATATTGACCTGGAAAGGTCCATTGATCTGGTCAGCAGATATCTTACCTTTATTCTCCTGAGCACTGGGTTGGGTGTCGCACTGGATAAGAATTGGAGGACATTACGAAATGTTTTCATCACTTTATGGACTTTTTGGTGTTTCTGGATATTTTAGTTTTTATTTATATCTATGGGCCAAATCCTCAAAAGGGATACGCAGGCGGAACTGCTGTTCAGCCTGCGTATCCCTGTGCCTATCTTTGGAACTGATCCACAGAATCAGGCTGGGATAGGAACGCGGAAGCCCTGGACAAAATCAGAATATAAAGGTATGTACGGAAAAAAAAAAATGACCTGCCGAAAGTAAATGTCCTTAGTATGCTGGCTCTGCTAGATGTAATGTTAAAAACATTTTTTTTGGTTGAACCCCCGCTTTAAGTAATTTAAATTTTTAAACTATTCACAAAAATTGATCATTGTGTACACTGAGCGCACATTTTTTCATTTTAGTATGACTGTTGTGATGTATGTTTAGACTTGTGGAAAGTTCTGAGGAATTATTGTAGAACTTCCCCTATTTCCTACGAAGTGATGAGCTGGTAGGGATGTAGTGAAGTCAGGGAGTCAAATTGTATAAAAGAAGGAACTTTTGAATCGAGAGCTCCAAACCACAGAGAGAGACTGAGAGGACAACACCGAGCCTACAACACTGAGACTACAACTCCGAGACTACAACACCAAGACTACAAGACTGAGACCACAACACTGAGACTACAACACCGAGACTACAACACCGAGACTACAACACCAAGACCACAAGATCGAGACCACAACAGTGAGACTACAACACCGAGACCACAAGACCGAGACCACAACACTGAGACTACAACACCGAGACTACAACACCGAGACTACAACACCAAGACCACAAGATCGAGACCACAACAGTGAGACTACAACACCGAGACCACAACACTGAGACCACAAGACCGAGACCACAAGACCGAGACCACAAGATCGAGACCACAACAGTGAGACCACAAGACCGAGACCAGTGATACTACTAGGTGAGACCAAGAGAGAGGAATTATATATATCCTGTTACATATGGATCTGTCTGTCTATAATGGTGTCTTCTACAGGACATGTCAGTGCGGTATAAGGACATAGAACGTCTTGAGGAAGACCCAACATTCAACCAGAGTCCCATAGAAAATCATTCAACTTACCAAGGTATGAATCACCGTACATAACACCACAGATACCGAGAATTACACCCGATATACAGGACAAGAGAAGTGGTACTGATTCAATGCAATTCTCTCTTTCAGGAATTATCATGAACAGGTGGATCCCCCAACTCTCCTCCGGCCTGATGTGCTTTATGTCAGCACTTTGTACTGGACTCCTCTTCATCATCATCATCCTCATCGTCACCATCACACGTGAGTTCACTCTCACTGTGTCTCTGAACAAATACCTCACATTCCATCCACACTTATCACAGGTAACTTACCTGACTGTCCACACTACATTCTCTGGAAGATCTCCCCCCACTGTCCACACTACATTCTCTGGAAGATCTCCCCCCACCATCCACACTACATTCTCTGGAAGATCTCCCCCACTGTCCACACTACATTCTCTGGAAGATCCCCCCCACTGTCCACACTACATTCTCTGGAAGATCCCCCCCCCCACTGTCCACACTACATTCTCTGGAAGATCTCCCCCCACCATCCACACTACATTCTCTGGAAGATCTCCCCCCACCATCCACACTACATTCTCTGGAAGATCTCCCCCACTGTCCACACTACATTCTCTGGAAGATCCCCCCCACTGTCCACACTACATTCTCTGGAAGATCTCCCCCACTGTCCACACTACATTCTCTGGAAGATCTCCCCCCACTGTCCACACTACATTCTCTGGAAGATCTCCCCCACTGTCCACACTACATTCTCTGGAAGAGCTCCCCCCCACTATCCACACTACATTCTCTGGAAGATCTCCCCCCACTGTCCACACTACATTCTCTGGAAGATCTCCCCCACTGTCCACACTACATTCTCTGGAAGATCTCCCCCACTGTCCACACTACATTCTCTGGAAGATCCCCCCCACTGTCCACACTACATTCTCTGGAAGATCCCCCCACTGTCCACACTACATTCTCTGGAAGATCCCCCCCACTGTCCACACTACATTCTCTGAAAGATCTCCCCACACTGTCCACACTACATTCTCTGGACGATCTCCCCCCACTGTCCACACTACATTCTCTGGAAGATCTCCCCCCACTGTCCACACTACATTCTCTGGATGATCTCCCCCCACTGTCCACACTACATTCTCTGGAAGATCTCCCCCCACTGTCCACACTACATTCTCTGGAAGATCTCCCCCCACTGTCCACACTACATTCTCTGGAAGATCTCCCCTGCTGTCCACACTACATTCTCTGGAGATCCCCCCCCACTGTCCACACTACATTCTCTGGAGATCCCCCCCCCCCCCAGTGTCCACACTACATTCTCTGGAAGATCTCCCCCCACTGTCCACACTACATTCTCTGGACGATCTCCCCCCACTGTCCACACTACATTCTCTGGAAGATCTCCCCCCACTGTCCACACTACATTCTCTGGAATATCTCCCCCCACTGTCCACACTACATTCTCTGGAAGATCTCTCCCCACTGTCCACTCTACATTCTCTGGAAGATCTCCCCCCACTGTCCATACTACATTCTCTGTAAGATCTCCCCCAAACCATCCACACTACATTCTCTGGAAGATCTCCCCCCACTGTCCACACTACATTCTCTGGAAGATCTCCCCCCACTGTCCACACTACATTCTCTGGAAGATCTCCCCTCACCATCCACACTACATTCTCTGGAAGATCGCCCCCCCCCCCCACTGTCCACACCACATTCTCTGGAAGATCTCCCATGAGTAATAATTGAGGATCCAGGGTGGAGGCAGTTTCAGGGTCCTCCTCTGTATTCCTTATCTTCTGGGATAAATTCTGGTTATTTGTCTCCGGCAGGTCAGGGGGTGGATCACACAGAGCAGATCCTGGATGTGAAGCTGAGGAACCTGAGTCTAGGAGTGGACTCCAGAGTGGAGAAACTGTCCCAGGATGGTAAGATGGACCTCTGAGGGGTGACACTATGTGATGGGGGTCTGGTCTAGGATGGTAAGATGGACCTCTCAGGGGTGACACTATGTGACGGGGGTCTGGTCTAGGATGGTAAGATGGACCTCTGAGGGGTGACACTATGTGACGGGGGTCTGGGGTAGGATGGTAAGATGGACCTCTGAGGGGAGACACTATGTGACGGGGGTCTGGTCTAGGATGGTAAGATGGACCTCTGAGGGGAGACACTATGTGACGGGGGTCTGGTCTAGGATGGTAAGATGGACCTATGAGGGGTGACACTATGTGATGGGGGTCTGGTCTAGGATTGTAAGATGGACCTCTGAGGGGTGACATTATGTGACGGGGGTCTGGTCTAGGATGGTTAGATGGACCTCTGAGGGGAGACACTGTGTGACGGGGGTCTGGTCTAGGATGGTAATATGGACCTCTGAGGGAGACACTATGTGATCGGGGTCTGGTCTAGGATGGTAAGATGGACCTCTGAGGGGAGACACTATGTGACGGGGGTCTAGTCTAGGATGGTAAGATGGACCTCTGAGGGGAGACACTGTGTGGCAGGGGTCTGGTCTAGGATGGTAAGATGGACCTCTGAGGGGTGACACTATGTGACGGGGGTCTGGTCTAGGATGGTAAGATGGACCTCTGAGGGGAGACACTATGTGATGGGGTCTGGTCTAGGATGGTAAGATGGACCTCTGAGGGGTGACACTATGTGACGGGGGTCTGGTCTAGGATGGTAAGATGGACCTCTGAGGGGAGACACTATGTGACGGGGGTCTGGTCTAGGATGGTAAGATGGACCTCTGAGGGGAGACACTATGTGACGGGGTCTGGTCTAGGATGGTAAGATGGACCTCTGAGGGGTGAACCTATGTGATGGGGGTCTGGTCTAGGATGGTAAGATGGACTTCTGAGGGTAGACACTATGTGATGGGGGTCTGGTCTAGGATGGTAAGATGGACCTCTGAGGGTAGACACTATGTGATGGGGGTCTGGTCTAGGATGGTAAGATGCCCCTATGAGGGTAGACACTATGTTATGGGGTCTGGTCTAGGATGGTAAGATGCCCCTATGAGGGGTGACACTATGTGATGGGGGTCTGGTCTAGGATGGTAAGATGGACCTCTGAGGGGTGACACTATGTGACGGGGGTCTGGTCTAGGATGGTAAGATGGACCTCTGAGGGGTGACACTATGTGATGGGGGTCTGGTCTAGGATGGTAAGATGGACCTCTGAGGGGTGACACTATGTGATGGGGGTCTGGTCTAGGATGGTAAGATGGACCTCTGAGGAGTGACACTATGTGATGGGGGTCTGGTCTAGGATGGTAAGATGGACCTCTGAGGGGAGACACTATGTGACGGGGGTCTGGTCTAGGATGGTAAGATGGACCTCTGAGGGGAGACACTATGTGAGGGGGGTCTGGTCTAGGATGGTAAGATGGACCTCTGAGGGGAGACACTATGTGACGGGGGTCTGGTCTAGGATGGTAAGATGGACCTCTGAGGGGAGACACTATGTGACGGGGGTCTGGTCTAGGATGGTAAGATGGACCTCTGAGGGGAGACACTATGTGACGGGGGTCTGGGCTCCTCATCTTATGAATGTTCTTCTCCTCTAGATTCCAGGATGATGGAGAAACTGACCAACATCGAAACCTACATAAAGGACATGAGAGGTGAGCTGGGTCAGGTTGGAAGTGTGGAGGGTACAAATTACAAAAGGTGAACAAACATTTTAAAAACATAATTCACTGATAAACTGTAGAACGTGATCTATCAAGGTGATCGGGGTAAAAGGCATATATGTGTAGTACGGGGGTCTATCATCATATAGATGTACAGAATACGTTTATAATTGGTTTCCTCTCTTCATAGCTTCCAGTGTAATTACTAAAATAAATAGGATGGAGGCATCTGTGAACCGAATTTTATCTGATGATGTAACAGGTAATCGTTCGCTCCAATATTAGACATGAAATATGTATTTTGGGGGTCAGGAGATCATTATTATGAAAATCTTCAAAGCATTGATCTAACCATGGACTGTAAAGAGGCAGGGATTATATGGAAATGGGGTGGCTTTCCTGAATATGGGTGTTTTTGGACACTTTTGAGGCTGTGCTTGGAATTCTCAGAGGGTTAAACTTTTCATACTGGAGATAGCAATACTTGATATTTGGCCAAACCTTGGCTTACTCCTTTTTGGGCTTCTGGCTCCATATTGTAGACCAAACGTGCCTCAACCAATGTTGATGATTTACGATTGTACTGAAAGAAAAAACTCCATCTGGTATTCTTTCTCCTTGGGCTTTAAGCAGACCTGAGTTGAAATTTTGTGGTGGTATAACTGCCTCACTTAGGGCTATCGGAAAATGAACTTCTCTATGTATTTGTATGTGTATACTATAGAGAGGTCTGAAGGACATGTACACAGCACACTGAGGTGTTCTTTATATTACAGGTTCTCTTGGAAATGACATCCAGAGGATTCTGGAAGCCATCGCAGGACTGAGAGACGAGATCCGGAAAGGGAACAGTAAGTTTATTTAATTCCAGGAACCAGAAAATGTAGTCACCAAACTGTCATTTCCCAGAACACCTTATTGTTCAAGGGAAAACCCAAACTCTGACCCTAACCCTCTAACCCTAACCCTAAGTTCCAACCCTAACCCTAACTGACCTTTGACCTATGAACTTTAAACAAAACCCTAAGTGCATCTCCATTCCCAGATCCCGATCAGTTTGTCGGAAAAAGGGCAAAAAAATGAGCTTGGCAGCCTTATAAAAAACATTTGCGCAAAGTGCAGTGCTGATGGGTTGTTGGAAGTGTTGGGTGGACAGGGTGCTGATAGATTGTTAGGAATGTTGGGTGGACAGGGTGCTGATGGGTTGTTGGGAGTGTTGGGTGAACAGGGTGCTGATGGGTTGTTGGGAGTGTTGGGTGGACAGGGTGCTGATAGATTGTTAGGAATGTTGGGTGGACATGGTGCTGATGGGTTGTTGGGAGTGTTGGGTGGACAGGGTGCTGATGGGTTGTTGGGAGTGTTGGGTGGACAGGGTGCTGATAGATTGTTGGGAATGTTGGGTGGACAGGGTGCTGATGGGTTGATGGGAGTGTTGGGTGGACAGGGTGCTGATAGGTTGTTGGGAGTGTTGGGTTGACAGGGTGCTGATACATTGTTAGGAATGTTTTTTGGACAGGGTGCTGATAGGTTTTTGGAAATTTTTGGGTGGGTAAAGTGCTGATATGCTGTTGGGAGTGTTGGTGGATAGAGTGCTGATGGGTAGTTGGGAGTGTTGGGTTGACAGGGTGCTAATAGATTGCTGAAAGTGTTGAGTGGACAGAGTGCTCATAGGTTTTTGGGAGTGTTGGATGGACAGAGTGCTGGTAGATTTTTGGAAGTTTTGGATGGACAGAGTGCTGATCGGTTGTTGGGAGTGCTGGATGAGATAAAGTACTTAGAGGTTGTTGGAAGTGTTGGGTGGACAGAGTGCTGATAGGTTGTTGAGGGTTTTGGATGGACAGAGTGCTGATATATTCCTGGGAGTGTTGGATGGACATCATGTTGGTAGATTGTTGGGAGTGTTGGATGGACAGGGTGCTGATAGGTTGTTGAGAGCAATGGATAGATAGGGTGCTGATGGGTTGTTGGGAGTGTTGGATGGATGGGGTTCTGATGGGATGTTGGGAGTGTTGGATGGATGGGGTGTTGATGGGTTGTTGGGAGTGTTGGATGGATGGGGTGTTGATGGGTTGTTGGGAGTGATGGATGGATGGGATGTTGATGAGTTGTTGGAAGGGTTGGATGGATGGGGTGCTGATGGGTTGTTAGGAGTGTTGGATGGATGAGGTGTTGATGGGTTGTTGGGAGTGTTGGATGGATGGGGTGTTGATGGGTTGTTGGGAGTGTTGGATGGACGGGGTGTTGACGGGTTGTTGGGAGTGTTGGATGGACAGGGTGCTGGTAGATTGTTGGAAGTTTTGGATGGACAGAGTGCTGATAGGTTGTTGGGAGTGCTGGGTGAGACAAAGTACTTAGAGGTTGTTGAAAGTGTAGGGTAGACAGAGTGCTGTTAGGTTGTTGGGGGTTTTAGATGGACAGAGTGCTGATATATTGTTGGGAGTGTTGGATGAACAGGGTGCTGATAGGTTGTTGGGAGTGTTGGATGGACAGGGTGATGAGAGGTTGTTGAGAGCAATGGATAGATAGGGTGCTGATGGGTTGTTAAGAGTGTTGGATGGATGGGGTGTTGATGGTTTTGGTTTGTTGGGAGTGTTGGATGGATGGGGGTGTTAATGGGTTGTGTGGAGTGTTGGATGGATGGGGTGTTGGGATGTTGGAAGTTTTGGATGGATGGAGTGTTGATGGGATGTTTGAATTGTTGAATGTTTGGGGTGTTGATGAGTTGTTGGGAATTTTGGATGTATGTGCTGTTGATGGAATGTTGGAAGTGATGGATGGGATGATGATGGGTTTTTGGGACAGTTGGATGGATAGTTGATGGTTTGTTGGGAGGATGTAGTGCTGATGGGTTGTTGGGATTGGGTGGATGTGGTATTTATGGGTTGTTGGGAGTGTTGGATGAGAGTTATGTTAATGAGCTGTTGAGAGTATTGGATGGATAGGGTGCTTATGGGTTTTTGGGAGTGTGGGATAGATGTGGTGTTAATGAGTTGTTTGGAGTGTTGGATGGATGGGGTGTTGATGGGATGTTGGGAGTGTTGTGTGGATGGGGTGATGATGAGTTGGGGTTATTGGATGGATGGGGGTGTTGATGGGATGTTGGGAGTGATGGATGGATGGGGTGTTGATGAGTTGTTGGGTTTTTTTGGATGGATGGGGTGTTGATGGGATGTTGGAAGTGATGGATGGATGGGGGTGTTGATGGGATGTTGGAAGTGATGGATGGATGGGGTGATGATGGGTTGTTGGGAGTGATGGATGGATGGGGTGATGATGGATGGATGGGGTGATGATGGGTTGTTGGGAGTGATGGATGGATGGGGTGATGATGGGATGTTGGGAGTGTTGGATGGATGGGGTGTTGATTGGATGTTGGGAGTGTTGGATGGATGGGGTGATGATGGGATGTTGGAAGTGATGGATGGATGAGGTGATGATGGGATTTTGGGAGTGTTGGG
Source organism: Rana temporaria (assembly GCF_905171775.1). Classification (NCBI taxonomy): domain Eukaryota; kingdom Metazoa; phylum Chordata; class Amphibia; order Anura; family Ranidae; genus Rana; species Rana temporaria. Next base: position 494,937,081 of record NC_053491.1, read on the forward strand.
TGGATGGGGTGATGATGGGATGTTGGAAGTGATGGATGGATGGGGTGATGATGGGTTGTTGGGAGTGATGGATGGATAAGGTGATGATGGGATGTTGGGAGTGTTGGATGGATGGGGTGTTGATGGGATGTTGGAAGTGATGGATGTATGGGGTGTTGATGGGGTGTTGGAAGTGATGGATGGATGGGGTGATGATGGGATGTTGGAAGTGATGGATGGATGGGGTGATGAAGGGTTGTTAGGAGTGTTGGATGGATGGGGTGTTGATGGTTTGTTGAGAGTGTTGGATGGATGGGATGTTGATAGGTTGAATGAATGAAAAACTTATAAAGCGCGGCGCATGCGAACTGAATCGCTTCTGGGCGCTAGTTGTTCGTGTCTCATGACATCAAAAGAGCAGAGTTTTAATCTGTCTTCTGAAAGTCAGGTGGTTTTCCTCCAACCGAATGCTGGTTGGTAAAGCGTTCCATAGTCTCGGACCTTGAAAAGCAAACCTTCTTTCTCCTTTGGACTTGTATTTGGTTTTTGGTACCCTGACCAGATTTTGGTCGGTGGATCGCAGAACGCGATTGGAATTGTGAGGTTCTATCTTGTCGCAAAGATATTGCGGAGCCTTCCCATGGATGCACTTATGTGTCAGGCAGAGTGCTTTAAATACAATTCTGTCTTTTACTGGCAGCCAGTGAAGGGTTCTCAGTGAAGGTGAGATTGATTCCCATTTTTTTTTCCCAGTCACCAGTCTGGCGGCCGTATTCTGAACGACTTGCAGACGGGAGATTTGGTACTTTGGGAGTCCGAGGTAAAGGGCGTTAGCATAGTCCAGTCTGGAATTCACGATTGTTCCCACCACGACTGCTACGTCTTCTTTGGGGATAAATGGAATAAGTCTGCGTAGTAGGCGCAACAGATGGTGCGCTCCGCTGACTGATTGTCATGAAGGTGTCGAAGATGACCCCGAGACTTTTCACTTTGGAGCTAGGGGTGATGATTTGGCCCAGAATGGGCGGGGGTGTCCAGGTTGTTGCTGGTTGACTCTTTAAGGTGGCGTGAAACATAAGAAGTTCTGTTTTGGAACTGTTGAGTTTAAGATAACTCTTTGTCATCCAGTTTTCTATCAAAGAGAGACATTTCTCTAAACTGGGATGATGATCCTTTTTGTTGCAGATGCGAAAATACAGTTGCGTATCGTCTGCATAAGAGTGATAGAGTAGTTCTTGGCTACTGATAATATCAAAGAGAGGGCGAAGATAGATGTTGAAAAGCACCGGTGACAGGGGGGATCCTTGGGGAGTTGGGAGTTTTGGATGGATGGGTGTTGATGGGTTGTTGAGGTGTTGATTGGTTGTTTATTGTGTTGAGTGGACAGTGTTATGCTAATGTGTTGTTGGGAATATTGGATGGATGGGATGGTGGAACTGTTGCAAGGATGGGGAGTTGATGGGTTGTTGGGAGAACTGGATAGATGGGGTGCTGATGTTTTCTTTGGAGAGTTGGATGGATGGGGTTCTTTTGGGTTGTTTGGAGTGTTGGATGGATGGGGTGTTGATGGATTGTTGGGGGTGTTGGGTGAATGAGGTGCTGATGGGTTGTTGGGAATGTTGAATTGGTGGTGGGCCGATGGGCTGTTGGAACTGTTGGATGGGTGGGGTGTTGTTGAGTTGTTCGGAGAATTGAATGGATAGGGCATTAGCCGGTTGTTGGGAGTGCTGGGTGGATAGGGGGTTGATGGGGTTTTTAATGTGATAGGTGCTAATGAATTGTCCAGAGTTTTAGATAGATAGGATGTTGGTAATATTAGAAGGATGGGGTGCTAATTGGTTGCTGGGAATGTTTGGAAGGGGTGCTGATTGGTTGCTGGGAATGTGTGGAAGGGGTGCTGATTGGATGCTGGGAATGTGTGGAAGGGATGCTGATTGGATGCTGGGAATGTGTGGAAGGGGTGCTGATTGGATGCTGGGAATGTGTGGAAGGGATGCTGATTGGATGCTGGGAATGTGTGGAAGGGATGCTGATTGGATGCTGGGAATGTGTGGAAGGGGTGCTGATTGGTTGCTGGGAATGTGTGGAAGGGGTGCTGATTGGTTGCTGGGAATGTGTGGAAGGGGTGCTGATTGGTTGCTGGGAATGTGTGGAAGGGGTGCTGATTGGTTGCTTGGAATGTTAGGTGAAAAGGAAGATGATCGTTTTTGGGAGTATTGGATGGACAGTGTTGATGGATTGTTGGGTTGCGGTTCATTTTTGATCAGTCTAGGTATTATAGGTGACAGGGCCCCTTTAATTTATTACTATAAATGAGTATTATGGTGGTGACACTGTCCGGGATTAGAAGATGTGAGGTAGCAGAGCTGTCTCCTGATGGCACACAAGTCTTGTGAAGTTTGTCTCGTCTTTCAGAGTCTCTGGGATGATAAACGTCTTTGTTGATGTATGTGTTGCTGTTGAATAATTTGATATTTGTCGATCTCCTTCCCTCAGGCTCTACTGATCCATTGTGTGAGGTGGGCTGGAAGCACTATGGCCTCAACTGCTACTACTTTTCCCAGCGTGTGCGATCTTGGGAGAGTGCGAAAAAAGACTGCGAGAGGAAGAAGGCTCATTTGGTGGTCATTAATGGCGAGGAAGAAAATGTGAGAATTCTGGGAGCGTCATATGATCTGCCTGTATTTCCTTCCTATGACTGGTCATTGGGTGTGCCGTGATGGGAAGGCTTCCTACAGATCTGGAGAAAGGAATGGGGGCTGATCCCCAAACACATGTACCACGGCCACTACAAGGGGGGCAGAATGGATATACTTAGATGTTCTCTGCGTGTGTGTCTACAGAATGTTGTATCTAGAGTATATAAATATATAATAATAGTGTGTGACTGTGGGGGAGGGGACATTAGATTGTAAGCTCCTCTGGTACAGACACTGGTGTGGCTGGCCCAGTGTTCTCTCTACAGCACTGCAGTATATGTCAGAGCCAGGGGCGTCGTTAGGGGGGGCTGGAGCCCCGAATGGGTCCCCGAAAAGCCCAGAGTCTCAGGCATGCAGTATTTAGTTGTTAGCCCCGAGCGCCGCTGAGTAGGGACCATTCAAACAAAGAACTCGCTGCTCCAGTTGAGACAAGAAGCCTAATGATATCACAGGTGCCTGCCTCGTTTCGCCTCCGCATACGATCAACACTGGAGAAACGGCAGCACTTCAAGATCCATCGAAATTCTTATTTAATAGGCGAACATCCCAAGTGTTACAGACAGTTCAGATGGTAGATGAATAATGATAATGAGTAAGCGCACCTGTTAGTGTGTGAAACGCGTCTACCATTTGAACTGTCTGTAACACTTGGGATGTTCGTCTATTAAATAAGAATTTTGATTGATCTTGAAGTGCTGCCATTTCTTCAGTGTTGATCAGGGACTATTCTGATCCCGAGAGCTGCCGAGCGCCGCCGAGTGTGGCCAAGTGACATAGCAGGCCCCGCCTTCTGAAGCCTGCAACACCTATGTTGGACATCCCACTGGTCCAATTGCCGGGACCGCGGGACGTGTAACGTCCATCATAGGCGCTGCAAGCTCCAGAAGGCAGGAGTTACAATGCCACTGCCGCGCCATGCCACGCCACATCCTCGCTCGGCGCTCGGTTCCGCAGCTCTCCTCGGCTCTTCCTCTGGCTGCATCTCTATGATGATGGGCATTGGTAAGCCGCACCCTCAGCCTAAAAAAAGCCCATGCCACATACACCACACCACCCCCCTCCCCCGGCCTTGGACTTCAGGCTAAAGCCCCTGGTCTTTTTGCCACATAGCAATGCCCCTGGTCAGAGCTATACTATAGACATTGACATAAACACTGTAACGTTATCTATTTTTTATCTTTTTAAAGACTTTTCTACAAGAACTTTCTCAATCTGAGACCGCGTGGATCGGTCTCACAGATGTGGATGGATCCTGGAAATGGGTGGACGGAACTTCTTTTGATGCTACTCCAAAGTAAGACACTGACCCCCCCCCCATCCCTCTGACTTTGTTCCATAATCTGAATGCTCTCCTTGTTTGTCAGATGTGATTTGTCTACCTTTTTGGATGTATTCTTGGTGGTTCTCTTTGGGTCATCTTTTCTATATAGGTCCTGCCATCAGTTCTGCTCAGTGAAAGGTTTGGCCCAGTCACTATTTTCCTTGGTTCCTCCTGCAGGTTCTGGGAGCCTGGTCAGCCTGATGAATGGTTCGGTCACGGTCTCGAAGGAGGAGAAGATTGTGCTGAGTTGAAAAGCTCAGGTGGTTGGAATGATGGTCATTGTTCCAGGAGCTATCCGTATATCTGTGAGAAGAAAAGTTCTTGACCAGCAAACAGGAAAGCACCTGACATCTTCACTCCCAATGACTCCTCCTCCTCCTCTGCTACACCACAGTGATGAGTCTACTAATGAAATACTAAAATGCACCAGCAGGGCATGCTGGGCTCTATAGTTCCTGAAGAGCATCTCTGGGGTGTCCAATCACAATACAGTAATGAGTAGAGGGGTTCTTGCCATGCGCGATGTTCAGCAGAAGTTTCTTAGCTGTACTTTGTACATATCAGAGAATAAACAAGTGGGGATGAACTCCTCAGGGGCGGGGATTGTGTTTTATGTGGATGATCAGGGGATGAACTCCTCAGGGGCGGGGATTGTGTTCTATGTGGATGATCAGTATTAATAAAATCATGCACACAATGATTCTCTGTGTACATAAATGTATTTATCTGGTGATGTCTGTGAAGATCTGCACATCCTGTATATCATAAAACACAAGGGCCGAGGCCCACCAGGCCATTTCAAGTAGCCCTCACAATTCTCCTCTTCCTTGCAGAAGCACAAGGTAAGATGGTGCACTGTGATGTGAAGGAGAGTGTGGGACTCCTGACTTCTTCAGTAAACTTTCTTGTGGGTGATACCAGTGGTGTGTGTAACAGAACTATGTATTCTGCCTGTACATCTAAAATAATCATGCAGTGGGACATACAAAGGACCGAATGACTTGTTCCAATTGGATTTACCACATTATATTCTGAGCTCAAAGTGTTAATTGTAGAGTGACTCTTTCACTGCTAAATTCTAATGCCCTCTGTGACGGTAGTAGAAAACATCCACGTCAAGCATTCCCATAAAATAAAATCACCCAATATTCCATGAGGAGGAATATTCCTGGGATCGCCGAATAACCCACACATGAGCCAAAGCTTAATGCTGGAACAAGACACACTTTAATGGCAGCATGCTGCTAGTTATATACAGTTTACAAGCTAATCATCAATCAAAGAACAATGAAATCTCCACCCCCTTTTCACACACTGGGGCTCCCATACAGATTACAGGTAGACACTTTGGAGCCGACCCTGACAAGGCACATTTCTTTGGATAATGACATCAGTGAAGTTAATTACTACAACGAAGCAATCAGAATAATTAACATGAGCCAATTATCTAATCATTTAGCCTGACGATACAATACACATCTCTTAAGGGTAAACACAGGTCTTCTTCACACACACAATAGATCAATTACCCTTTAGAATAGAGAGCTGGCTGGTGATGGGACATTAACATTTCAACAGTCTGTTATGCAGAGGAATGACTCATTCGGGTCCACATGAAATCACCTTCTACACATAACACACAGACATTAGAATAGAAGGGAGAGAATTAAACCGAAGCATATAGGCAATTGCATAAAAGTCCTTCACACCCTCTTCTCCAGCTAATTGACTCTCTTTTGTGTATTGTACTGACAAGATTATCTGTGAGTGTGTATTATTCTAAAGGTTAATTGAATTCTATTGATAAAGGAATGTGTCTGGTCAGGTCATGTTAAATATAGCTCGGAGCCGAAATGTCTGGATACTGATTAGCTCAAGGGGATGTCAGTATCTCAAAGTATCTGTATTGAAGCCCCCCTCTGTGTGAGGAGGGGGCGAGGAGTTTCATTGTTCCTGTAACAGCTTGTAACTAGATATAAACCAGGAGAATGTAGCATTAAAAACAGTCTACTTGACCCTTCAAAACATAGCCCCGTCTCGTTCTTGAAAGGGCATTCGATGGGATTATTATTCTGCTCATTTTACAGCTGAACCTGACTCTCTCTCTCTGGATCTCGTGGATGGGGTTATACCAGCTGTACTTGCATATCGCAACTTGCCAGGGAAAAGGACGTCTCCAACGGCTGATACCCTCTCACTACTTGGGTAGCCATTACAGTGTGTGACCCTTCTTTTCAGACTTGCAGGAGGAAGGAGGGGAGAAAGCTGGGAAAATTGGGGGGTGAGGTGGTAGGAGGGGCAGAGACCTCAGAGGAAAGATATGAAATAGCTGGGGGAGAATAACTGAAATGAAGGAGTGAAAGGGGAGCTGGGAGGGGGAAGAGGAGAAGCGGGAGTTCAGAGGTGTGGGTGGAAAAATCTGGAAACAGGGGGGTGGAGAGCACTGGGAGGAAGGAGGGTAGAAAGCTGGGAAAAGGAGAGGGAGGAACGAGGCGGTAGGAGGGGAAGAGACCTCGGAGGAGAGGTAGGAAAGAGCTGGGGAGGGGGGAGCTGAAAGGAAGGGGAAAAGAGGGAGAAGAGGAGAGGCGGGAGCTGAGAGGAGGGGGAGGAGAAAGCTGGAAGGAGTGGGTGAAATGATCTGAAAAGAGGGGGTGGAGGGCACTGGGAGGAAGGAGGGGAGAAAGCTGGGAGAGGGAGGAACAAGGTGGTAGGAGGGGGAGAGATTTTAGAGGAAACGTAGGAAAGAGCTGAGAGGGGGGAGCTGAAAGGAAGGGGAAAAGAGGGAGCTTAGAGGGAAAAGCGGGAGCTGAGAGGAGGGGGAGCTGAGAGGAGGGGGAGTAGAAAGCTGGAAGGAGTGGGTGAAAAGATCTGAAAAGCAGGGGTGGAGGGCACTGGAAGGAAGAAGGGGAGAAAGCTGGGAAAAGAAGGTGGTAGGAGGGGCAGAGACCTCAGAGGAAAGGTAGGAAAGAGCTGGGGGGAGGATAACTGAAAGGAAGGAGTGAAGAGGGAGCTGGGAGGGGGAAGAGGAGAAGCGGGAGCTGGGAGGAGTGGGTGGAAAGATCTGGAAACAGGGGGGTGAAGGACACTGGGGGGAAGGAGGGAAGAAAGCTGGAAAAAGCAGAGGGAGGAACGTGGCGGTAGGAGGGGGAGAGACCTCGGAGGAAAGGTAGAAAAAAGCAGTGCAGGGGGAGCTGAAATGAAGGGGAAAATAGGGAGCTTAGAGGAAGAAGTGGAGAGGCGGGAGCTGAGAGGAGGGGGAGTAGAAAGATGGAAGGAGTGGGTGAAAAGATCTGAAAAGAGGGGGTGGAGGGCACTGGGAGGAAGGAGGGAGAAAGCTGGGAAAGGGAGAGGGAGGAACAAGGTGGTAGGAGGGGGAGAGACCTCAGAGGAAACGTTGGAAAGACCTGGGAGGGGGGAGCTGAAAGGAAGGGGAAAAGGGGGAGCTTAGAGGGAGAAGAGGACAGGCGGGAGCTGAGAGGAGGGGAAGTAGAAAGCTGAACGGAGTGGGTGAAAAGATCTGAAAAGAGGGGGTAGAGGGCACTGGAAGGAAGGAGGGGAGAAAGCTGGGAAAAGAAGGTGATAGGAGGGGCAGAGACCTCAGAGGAAAGGTAGGAAAGAGCAGGGGGAGGATAACTGAAAAAAAGGAGTGAAGAGGGAGCTGGGAGGGGGAAGAGGAGAAGCGGGAGCTCGGAGGAGTGGGTGGAAAGATCTGGAAACAGGGGATGAAGGACACTGGGAGGAAGGAGGGTAGAAAGCTGGGAAAAGAAGAGGGAGGAACGAGGCGGTAGGAGGGGGAGAGACCTCAGAGGAAAGGTAGGAAAGAGCTGGGGAGGGGGGGAGCTGAAAGGAAGGGGAAAAGAGGGAGCTTAAAGGAAGAAGAGGAGAGGCGGGAGCTGAAAGGAGGGGGAGTAGAAAGCTGGAAGGAGTGGGTGAAAAGATCTGAAAAGAGGGGGTGGAGGGCACTGGGAAGAAGGAGAGAGAAAGCTGGGAAAAGAAGAGGAAGGAACGAGGCGGTAGGAGGGGGAGAGACCTCAGAGGAAAGGTAGGAAAGGGCTGGGGAGGGGGGAGCTGAAAGGAAGGGGAAAAGAGGGAGCTTAAAGGAAGAAGAGGAGAGGTGGGAGCTGAGAGAAGGTGGAGTAGAAAGCTGGAAGGAGTGGGTGAAAAGATCTGAAAAGAGGGGGTGGAGGGCACTGGGAGGAAGGAGGGAAGAAAGCTGGGAAAAGAAGAGGGAGGAACGAGGCGGTAGGAGGGGGAGATACCTCGAAGGAAAGGTAGGAAAGAGATGGGGAGAGGGGAGCTGAAAGGAAGGGGAAAAGAGGGAGCTTAGAGGGAGAAGAGGAGAAGTGGGAGCTGAGAGAAGGGGGAGTAGAAAGCTGGAAGGAGTGGGTGAAAAGATCTGAAAAGAGGGGGTGGAGGGCACTGGAAGGAAGGAGGGAAGAAAGCTGGGAAAAGGAGGTGGTAGGAGGGGCTGAGACCTCAGAGGAAATGTAGGAAAGAGCTGGGGGGAGGATCACTCAAAGGAAGGAGTGAAGAGGGAGCTGGTAGGGGGAAAAGGAGAAGCGGGAGCTCGGAGGAGTGGGTGGAAAGATCTGGAAACAGGGGGGTGAAGGACACTGGGGGGAAGGAGGGGAGAAAGCTGGGGAAAGGAGAGGAAGGAAAGATAGGAAAGAGCTAGGGAGGGGGGGCTGAAAGCAAGGGGAAAAGAGGGAGCTTAGAGGGGGAAGAGGAGAGGCGGGAGCTGAGAGGAGAAAGTGGGAAGAGTGGGTAAAAAGATCTGGAAACGGGGCGGGGGGCACTGGGAGGAAAAAAGGGAGAAAGCTGGAAAATGGATTGGTAAGAATGAGGTGGCAGGATGGGGAGAGACCTCAGAGTAAAGGTTTAAAAGAGCTGGGGGGAGAGCTGAAAGGAAGGGGAAAAGAGGGATGGGGGGAGGAGAAGCGGGAGACGAGAGCTGGGAGGAGTGGGTGGAAAGATCTGGAAACAAGGGGATGAAGGACACTGGGAGGAAGGAGGGGGAGAAAGCTGGGAAAAGGAGGTGGTCAGAGGGGGTGGAGGGCACTGGAAGGAAGAAGGGGAGAAAGCTGGGAAAAGGAGGTGGTCAGAGGGGCCGAGACCTCAGAGGAAATGTAGGAAAGAGCTGGGGGGAGGATCACTCAAAGGAAGCAGTGAAGAGGGAGCTGGGAGGGGGAAGAGGAGAAGCGGGAGCTCGGAGGAGTGGGTGGAAAGATCTGGAAACAGGGGGTGAAGGACACAGGGGGGAAGGAGGGTAGACAGCTGGGAAAAGGAGAGGCAGTAACGTGGCAGTAGGAGGGGGAGAGACCTCGGAGGAAAGGTAGGAATGAGCTGGGCAGGGGGGGTCTGAAAGGAAGGGTAAAAGAGGGAGCTTAAAGGGGGAAGAGGAGAGGCGGGAGCTGAGAGGAGAAAGCTGGTAGGAGTGGGTAAAACATTCTGGAAACAGATGAAAGGTTGGGAAGAGCTGAAAGGTAGGGGTAAACAGGGATGGGAGGGGGAAGAGGAGAAGCGGGAGCTCGGAGGAGTGGGTGGAAAGATCTGGAAACAGGGGGTGAAGGACACAGGGGGAAGGAGGGGATAAAGCTGGGAAAAGGAGAGGCAGTAACGTGGCGATAGGAGGGGGAGAGACCTCGGAGGAAATGTAGGAAAGAGCTGGGGGGAGGATCACTCAAAGGAAGGAGGGAAGAGGGAGCTGGGAGGGGAAGAGGAGAAGCGGGAACTCGGAGGAGTGGGTGGAAAGATCTGGAAACAGGGGGTGAAGGACACAGGGGGGAAGGAGGGGAGAAAGCTGGGAAAAGGAGAGGCAGTAACGTGGCGGTAGGAGGGGGAGAGACCTCGGAGGAAAGGTAGGAACGAGCTGGGCGGGGGGGGGGGGCTGAAAGGAAGGGTAAAAGAGGGAGCTTAAAGGGGGAAGAGGAGAGGCGGGAGCTGAGAGGAGAAAGCTGGTAGGAGTGGGTAAAACATTCTGGAAACAGATGAAAGGTAGGAAAGAGCTGGGAAGAGCTGAAAGGTAGGGGTAAACAGGGATGGGAGGGGGAAGAGGAGAAGCGGGAACTGGGAGAAGGGGGAGACGACAGCTGGGAGGAGTGGGGGGAAAGATCTGAAAAGAGGGGGCGGGGGGCACTGGTGGAAACGAGGGGAGAAAGTGGGGAAGTGGAGAGGGAGGAATGAGGTGGTAGGAGGGGAAGAGACATCGGAGGAAAGGTAGGAAAGACCTGGGGAGGAGGGGGATCTGAAGGTCAATCCTTCTGGAATGTCAATCCTTCTGAAGGTCAATCCTTCACTTAGAATGTGGCCAAGGCCATCTTGGCCACATGACTGTTGTATAATCTATGTCATCTCAGATTTGTACCCCTTACCCGCATTGCTATACCTTAACAAGTAACTTAGACCAGACCGAGGGTGTGGAGTAAACATGGCCGTAGCAGCCTCCTTTATTTAAAATATAAACGTTTAACATAACTTAAAAAAACAGATTTCCTAACCCAGGGTGTGATCAATAATGGAGGAAAACTTTATTAGAACTTTTGTACCATTCCTGCACTGCGGCCTTCTTCTTCCGATAACAGACTTCCTGACTCAAAGACAAACTTGACCGCAGTGCCCCATTTCCATTACTTTCAGCTAAGCCTCCGCTTGCTGTAATCCCAAACCTCAGGACCCATACCAACGACAAGTCCTGACCATGTTTTCCTGGTATTTCCTCCTCCTCAACACGACCCACACCCGCCACAGCGCACCACTGTAAACACCTTTACAGTTGGGTGACCCTCCACACCCTAAGGGCCCTCTGAATCCCGTCCTGCAGCCCTAGCACCCACATGTCTATTCCTACGTCTGTCAAATGCACCCCATCCCTGCGCAGATACCGCCACGTCCCCTCCTCTAGCTCCATGTGCCGAACGACCAACCCCCCATTCCTCTCCATGAACCTCCCAATGTCCCTGTTCACCTTTCTCCTGGCCCTGTTGATGCCCCCCCATGATCTGGCAAGGCGCCACGACGTGCGAGACACCATGTCAGACCATACAACTACCATCTCCGGAAAAGCCATGCGCAGCCTGAGGACATCAAACTTTATGTCCTTAGTCAGGTCTAACATGGACTTCAGGCCGAGGTCGTTCCCGCCCACGTGCAAAACCAAGACGTCGGGCGGTCTGTCTAACCGCGCATATTTATGCACCTCGGGCACGAGCCTGCTCCAAAGCATCCCACGAACCCCTATCCAGCGAATCCTAGCCTCCTCCCTAGGAAACCCCAGCTGTCTACCTCCAGGCCTGGCCTCAGCCCTCTTCGCCCCCCAATATACGTATGAGTGACCCATGATCCATATCAATGCCGGCTCCGAACCTGTAAAACAAAAGAAATTCTCCAGCGTAACCTAGCCGCCCCACTAATAGGCTTCGCAACCACACAGTTATCAATCCCCCCCTCCCCCAAAGTTAACCTTCCTCTCACGACTAGACTAACAAATGAGGGCGAACATAGATACGAAACCTATTAGACTCCCATCTCCCTATTTTTTTCACTGACTCGTCATCTAAACCATTCCTAGCTGCCTCTGTAGCTGCTCCGATCCTAAACGAGTGGGCTGAATATTCTTTGTCCGCCAGGCCCAAGACCCTCAAACCAGAGCGAAATACAGCCATGAATTGAAACTTGGATAAAGGGGACCCATCTGAGTGTATCAGGAAGGACTGCCCAACCTCTGGGCGATTTTCCAGAAAACTACGTATCGCCCCCACCGGACAAACCGGCGACCCAGGCACCCCAAAGACCACGACCCTCTTCCCTTTCCCCATTTGATCCGTCTTGGATTTTCTCAGCCAAAGTGTCACCCTATCCTTCTCGCAACTTACCTCGGTCCTCCAGATCCCTCCCTGTATCTTCTTGGAAGGGCTAACCAATTCCCCTATCCAAAAGCCCCAAAGAAGGCTAACGCAAATGCCGCACGAAATAATGCGACTTCATAAGCCGAGGCGCAGACCTCCGGCAAACACTCGAATAAACCCTTCAGCACCCCAAACGACACTGGCCGTCTGGCATCCCTGTTGGGTTTTCCCCGTCTATAGCCTTTCAATGCCTGTCTCACCCAAAATTCTTTTGTGAAATCCGGTAGGCCTTGCCATTTTAATAGAAATGCCAATGCCGCCACTTTCTTATTCAGGCCCGAAACTGAGACCCCTCCCTCCATTAACCTTGCCACAAAGTACAACACCAGTAACCTTCCATCCGGACCCTTGACTTCGACCCCAGTGTCGCGGACAACATCCTCCCACTCCTGCCAAACCTTGCTGTAGGCAGCCCACGTCGTCTCACTCACCGACCTGCGAATCCACCCCTGCGCCACTCCAAGGCAATTTTCCACAGACCGTCGGGACAGGTGAGTCCTTCTTTCTCCGCCTCCGGCACCAACTCCCGAAACCTGTCCCACTGAAAACGAGACAACGCGTCAGCGATGACGTTTTCAACCCCGGGGATGTGCACTGCATAAATAAATATATTCAATTGCATGCAACGTAAAGTTAGCCTCTGGAGCATACTCACCACCGGCGGGGATGACGCAGACATTTTGTTAAGCACCTGAACAACTCCCATGTTGTCTACGTGGAAACGAACCTTTCGATCCCGAAAGGACTCACCCCACAGTTCCACCGCCAGCACCACTGGAAACAATTCCAGTAGCACCAGGTTTTTCGTGAAACCCGCCTGTACCCAACTCGGCGGCCAAGCGCCCGCACACCATTGTCCTTGGAAAAAGGCTCCAAATCCCGTAGAACCCGCTGCATCAGTAAATAACTCCATGTCATAATTGCTAACCGGCCCCGCCATCCACATGGCCCTACCGTTAAAGGACTCCAGAAAGCTGAGCCACACCCGTAAATCCTGCCTGTGCGTTCTGCCCAAACGGATAAAATGGTGCGGTGAACGCACCCCTGCCGTGCTGGCCGACAGCCGTCGACAAAAGGCCCTACCCATGGGTATAATGCGACAGGCAAAATTGAGCTTGCCCAGCAAGGATTGGAGAGCTCGCAATGTCACTTTCTGAGACGCCAACATACCCCTGACTTCGTCCTGCAGCGCTTCCACTTTGCCATCCGGCAGCCGGCACTCCATGGCAACCGAGTCTATCGTGATCCCCAGAAAGGTAATCACCGTCCTCGGCCCCTCTGTCTTGTCCGGGGCCAACGGGACCCCAAAGCAGTCCGCCATGTGCTCCAATGTCCCCAACAGTACCGCACACGTCCTGGTTCCGGTCGGTCCCACGCACAGGAAGTCATCTAGGTAGTGGATGATGGAACACACCCCTGAAACTTCCCTGACCACCCATTCCAGAAATGAACTAAACTGCTCGAACAAAGCGCAGGATATCGAACATCCCATGGGCAGGCAACGATCGATGAAGAACTCATCTTTCCAAGTGCACCCCAACAGGCGGAAGCTGTCTGGGTGCACTGGTAGAAGCCGAAAGGCGGCCTCCACGTCGGCCTTAGCCAACAGTGCCCCCTGACCGTAATGCCGCACCCAAGCCACCGCCGCATCAAAGGAAGTGTACTTAACCGCACAGGTATCAGGGTCTATGGCGTCATTCACCGACCCCCCTTTAGGAAAAGAGAGGTGGTGGATCAACCGAAATTTGTTAGGCTCCTTTTTTGGAACTACCCCCAACGGCGACACCACCAACTCGGGCAAGGGAGCCTCCACGAACGGGCCCGCCATGCGCCCCAGCGCCACTTCCTTCCGTAGTTTCTCCGAAACCACGTCGGGATGGCGCAAAGCCGACCTCAAGTTCCGAGGAACCGGCGGAATGTCCCGCAACGAGCATGGAATCCTAAATCCCTCCCCAAAACCCTCCTCCAGCAAGCGGGCGGCCTGTCTGTCCGGATACCTACTTAGAAACGGCCGCATCTTTTCCACCCTCACCGGCGTCGTCCCTCTTGTTGCCAAACTCACCTGATCGCCCTTTTCCTTGTTTAAAACATCTCGCCTGGGTGTGGGATCCCCCGCAGCCCGAACATTCGTGTTTGAACCTGCATGAAGATCCAAACTTGCAGTTGCCGGCGTTGTATTGCCAACAAACCCCTTTCGTTTTACTGGCCGACTGTCCAGAGGAAGACGACCCGCCGGCCCCGTCTCGAAAAAACTGATTCGGCGCCCGTGCAGCCGTCATGAGGCGGACCCACAGGTTTATGTCCTTGTGGTCCCACCTTAAATCCGGACGCATCGCCATCCGCTGCCTAAATTGTTCATCGTAGCGCAGCCATGCTGTGCCCCCATAAACCCTGTAGGCCTCCCCAATAGAGTCCTGGTAAAAAGCGCCGCCCCGCATTCCGGCTTCTTAGTGCTAATCACACTAGCTAGAATGCCGAAAGCCTGCAGCCAATTTGAGAAAGTACGCGGAATGAGACGATACCTACGTTTTTCCTCGTCCCCTTTCTTGTAGTCGTCCGGTTTCACCCTGTCCAGGTTAAACTTCTCCAGGGGCAATAGTGAAAAAATCTCCACATACTCACCCTTACCTATTTTCTCGCGTACCTCAGCCTTCAAGTGTGTCCCCAACGGCCCCTCAAAACATATGTACATTTCGCACTTGGCCGCGTCGTCTAGCCTGACCACGTCCTGCCTTTCAACCGGTGCCTTGTCGGCCTCTTCCCCCTTCTTCTTTTCCCCTTCCACCGCCGCCGTAGCGGGGGCGGGGGGTGACACTACGGGCGCCGCGGGCTGAACCCCCCCAGTGTCCGCCATCCCTGCAGCCGCGCCAGCTAAACCACCACTAGTCTGCGGGGCCCCCCACGCACCCGCGGGGTTAACTTCACCCCCCCCCCTGCTCAAAACGGGACACCAGCTCCTTGATCCCCTCTAAGAATCCTTTAAAACCAGCCTCCTCCCCCCTAAGACCCCCCTGCCTGGTCACTGTCTGGCTACCACTGACCCCCCCATCTCTGTCCCCAGCAGTAGCATTGGTAATGAAAGAAGACTTACCGGGTTGCCTGGGGGGTGGCGCCCCAGCCGAACGTCCAGACTCCACCGCCGTTGCTTTCGCCGCGTTGAACCCTTCCTCGTCAGATCCGGAAAGTTCCCCTTCCGACCTGTCAGCTCCCGGATCGACCTCAACAGATGAAAACCCTCCAGGGGAAGGATCCCTGGAGGGGCAAGGTCCTGCCGCATCCTGACCCCCTCCTCCTCACGGCAGACCCGCCAAACGATTTCGCCGCCGACTTTCCCGCTCGGGGGGGGCTTCCTCCAGCCCTGCAGGCCTCACTCCTGGACGCCGACCGTCTCGATGTCCCTTCCATCCGGCTAGGAGACACGGCCGCCGAGGTGCTAGGCCCGCGGTCCGCGGCCCTGGATTCATCCTGCCGAGGCCCCTCCCCACGACAGGCCGCATGGTGTGAGGGGCCCGCGCGCTCCGGTTCCAGACGGCGAACGGGCGAATCGGCCGACCCAGAGCTCCTGGAGCGGCCGCCCGTAGAGCTGCGCGGTTGCTGGGGATTCCGTCCGGTAACCCCCCCAGCGGGAGCGTTGCGGCGCTTGGCGGGGGGGCCCGACGGGGCCCGAGTAGCGGGATTCCCTGGGCGCGTGGCTCTTGGGGAGAGGTCAGGGGAAAAGCGCTCAGGCGGCTTGGACCGCCTAGCTCGCGCTGACTCTCTCCCCCTTGTCTGCGGACCCACCGCAGGCGGATCCATGATAGGCCCCAGGTTCTCCTGAACCCAGTCTCGCCCCCTGGAAGAGGCTTCGGCCCTGAGCTCTTCTAACAGCTCTTGGATGCGGGACATGCTGAAAATCACTAGGGGCAGTGTTACAGCTATGGGCGGGCTCTTCTTTTTTATATCGCCCTGCCCTACCCCTCCTCTGTTACACAGCCAATCCCCTGCCATCTCTCTTTCCTTCCCAGTTTAACCCCCGTCATGCCCGCCCTCCGCCTATGTCATTCTATTTATTTTTGCTCCGGGCTTTTCTTTCTAAGTGAAGGGCTAGCCACTCGGAGAAGCTGGCTCTGATTGCCCTTGTAAGGTAGAAAATAGGATCCAAGAGGTTAATAAATGAAAGGATGAAAGGATCCGGGGGCCCAACTTGCATGCCTATTGACATGTGGTAATTCTCGTTATTTTATCTTCACCTCATTATATCTCCTATACTTAGCATATTACATTCTTGAATCTTTAATATTAGGAAACTCTTATTAACCCTCTGCACTCACTGACTGTGCTATTTACTGATTCTAAGGCCTCCTACACACCATCGGACATGTCCGATGAAAACGGTCCGCGGACCGTTTTCATCGGACATGTCCGCTCGGAGATTTCGGTCTGATGGCTGTACACACCATCAAACCGAAATCCCCGCGGACAGACAGCGCGGTGACGTGGCGGTGACGTTGACGTTACCAAACCTGGAAGTAAAATACTTCCACGCATGCGTCGAATACATTCGACGCATACGGGAGATATCTGTCCGCTGGTTAGGTGTACTAACCAGCGGACATGTCCGCCGGACAGCTTTCCAGCGGACATGTTTCTTAGCATGCTAAGAAACATTTGTCCGCTGGAAATCTGTCCGCTAGCCTGTACACACGATCGGATCTGTCCGCTGACACTGTTTCAGTTTCAGCAGACATGTCCGGTCGTGTGTACGAGGCCTGAGAGTGTCTACTGATGTCCTGATTCGTGCCTGAGGCCGGGTTCACCCCGTCCCCGCATGCGGCTCACAGCAGGGGTCCGGTGCGTGCTGGTTCACCAGTTCAGGTCCGATTTCAGCCCGAATTTTGGGCTGAAATCGAACCTGAAACGCACCAAAAAAGGCACGCGTTTTTCTGGTACACCGCACCGGACCCGCTGCGGAGATATGTGAACCGGCTCCATAGAGAGCCAGTCACATTCTCCTGCTATGCGAATTGAATTCGGGGAAACGCGCATTCAATTCTCATAGGTGTGAACCCGGCCTGACAGTTTGGCGATCTTCTGGCCAACTCAGTAGATTGTTTTTAACCACTTCAGCCCCGGACCATTTGGCTGGCCAGACTTTTTGCGGTTCGGCGCTGCGTCGCTTTAACTGATAATTGCGCGGTCGTGCGACGTGGCTCCGAAACAAAATTGGCATCCTTTTTTTTCCACAAATAGAGCTTTCTTTTGATGGTATTTGATCACAAAACTAGAGAGTAAATTTTGAAAAAAAATCAATATTTTTAACTTTTTGCCAAAATAAATATCCCCAGAAAATATATAAAAAAACGTGTTTTTTCCTCAGTTTAGGCCGATACGTATTCTTCTACATAGTATTGGTAAAAAAAATTGCAATAATCGTTTATTGATCGGTTTGCGCAAAAATTATAGCGGCTACAAAATAGGGGATAGTTTTATAGAATTTTTAGAAATCTTTTACTAGAAATAGTAGCGATCAGCGATTTTTATCGTAACTGCGACATTATGGTGGACACATCGGACACTTTTGACATCATTTTGGGACCATTGTCATTTTAACAGCGATCAGAGCTATAAAATGCACTGATTACTGTAAAAATTACACTGGCAGTGAAGGGGTTAACCTGTAGGGGGCGCTGAAGGGGTTGAGTGTGCCCTAGGGAGTGATTCTAACTGTTAGGGGGCGTGGCTACACGTGACATGTCACTGATCGCTGTTCCCGATGAGAGGGAGCATGCGATCAGTGTCAGGGTCACTAGGCAGAACGGGGAGATGCTTGTTTACACTGGCCTCTCCCCGTTCTGCAGCTCAGTGACCTGATCGGGGGACACCGGCGGACTTCGAGTCCGTGGATCCAGCAAGCACACTCACGGAGCTCACGGCAGGGGCGCACGGCGGGACTCTTAAAGTGACGTATATAAACGTTACTCTGCCCAGCCGTGCCATTCTGCCAACGTATATGTACAGGAGCCGGTCGCTAACCAGTTAAAAAAGGGTGTGGATGCATTACTAAATGCACAAAAAATAACTGGATTTTGGCATGTATAGGTAATAACACCTATAAAACCTCAAGACTGCGCAGTCACAACATACCGCTACCGCATTTTGTCACTGGGAACTGGGAACCCGGCCCCCTGATGACGTCAGTTGCGATGAAATGCGTAGGGTGGAACAGCACATCGTGATGTCACCAGGCAAGCCCGAAGTGAAGTGTTATTGTACAGCCCCAAGTTTTTACACAAGAGTGTTTTTAACATTTTACAATAAAAACTTCAGGGCACTATTGGGGCTTGTGGTTCTTCCCTTCGTCCTTTTCATAGATACTTGTCTGGGTGAGATCGGTTATCAGTAATCTGGATGTGAGCAGTGGATGGGTCATGGCTCTCTGGTAAGCCTCCAATTCAATCTCTGTGGTGAGGCGGATTGGAAAGGAGGTCCATCACTGGATTCTGATTGTTACAGTGACGTGTTTTTGGAACCTTTGGATTACTACATGGACTTCTTGGTCTATGACTGACACGTCTTTTGGGACTTCTTGGTCTATGACTGACACGTCTTTTGGGACTTCTTGGTCTAGGACTGACACGTCTTTTCGGACTTCTTGGTCTATGACTGACACGTCTTTTGGGACTTCTTGGTCTAGGACTGACACGTCTTTTGGGATTTCTTGGTCTATGACTGACACGTCTTTTGGGACTTCTTGGTCTATGACTGACACGTCTTTTGGGACTTCTTGGTCTATGACTGACACGTCTTTTGGGACTTCTTGGTCTATGACTGACACCGTCACTTCTTTTGGGACTTCTTGGTCTATGACTGACACGTCTTTTGAGACTTCTTGGTCTATGACTGACACGTATTTTGGGACTGTTTTTTTTCTAAGTGTATTTTGTGCGTGTACTGGAGAGAGGAGCCGGACTGCAGGAGTTGGGAGTAGGCAGGCCTCCCCCAGAGGCAATCTGCCACCTTTCTCCATGCCCCGGGTGGCAATGGCGGGTGTGTGAGGGGGTCCTCCCACACAGCCCGCCCTACCTGCTCCGCTTTGAAGCCCAACGGGGCAGAGGGACTCCCTAATAGGGAGTGAGAGGATTTGCCCGCTCAACCAGCCCCGTTAGTCCTTCGCCTCTCTTTTTTAGAGACCGGCGCCGCATGGTCAAAGTGCGTACATGTTAACCCAATTTCCAGTGCGTGTAAGTGTGGTGGTTTTTGTGGGAGGGGGGTGGGCGTACTAAGCGCAGGCTTACCTCGCATAGCACACCCACCGGGAGCCGGGCTGAGACCACCAAACTCAATTCACATGTAGCCGAGACCGGGATCCGAACCCCTAGCTGCAGAGGTGAATGTCTTGTCAGCGCAGTGCCAATCGCGTTGAGCCACCACAGCTCCCTTTTGGGACTTCTTGGTCTATGACTGACACGTCTTTTGGGACTTCTTGGTCTATGACTGACAGGTCATTTGGGACTTCTTGGTCTATGACTGACACGTCTTTTCGGACTTCTTGGTCTATGACTCACATGTCTTTTGGGACTTCTTGGTCTATGACTGACACGTCTTTTGGGACTTCTTGGTCTATGACTGACATGTCTTTTGGGACTTCTTGGTCTATGACTGACATGTCTTTTGGGACTTCTTGGTCTATGACTGACATGTATTTTGTGACTTCTTGGTCTATGACTGACACGTCTTTTGGGACTTCTTGGTCTATGACTGACATGTCTTTTCGGACATCTTGGTCTATGACTGACACGTCTTTTCGGACTTCTTGATTTATGCACGGACTTTCGGATGTATGAGGATTTCGGGGTGTAGGATTTATTCACCGTTCACAATATACGTTTAAACCAGTTTGATTTTGAATTATTCAGAAATATTGAATAACGCCTCTAATGCGGGGAACATACAATCCCTTATGTTGTATCAGGAAGGAATTTATTTCACCCCCACAGGAGCAAATTGGACCATGCTTCAAAGGGATTTTTTGTACAGTGGAACCTCGGATTGCGAGTAATGTGGTAAACGAGCGTTTCGCAATACGAGCGCTGTATTTTGAAAAATCCTAACTCGGTTTGTGAGTGTTGTCTCGCAAAACGAATAGGATTCAGGCCAAACCAGTGCGCAGTACCGCGTTTAGCCTGAGGTAGGGTGGGCCGGAGCTGAGTGGAGCCGAACGACACAGATCGTAGGCCGAAATACTCCGTTCCAGAACATTTCCGAGGTCAGCCGAGCTGTCCTCTGGCTTTTCCGGCTGTTTCCAAGGCTCTCCAGTACTCCCCCCACCTCTGCCCACATGCAGTATTGCATGCCATTGAAGTCAATGCAGAACAAATTATTTCCGTTTCCATTGACTTCAATGGGGAAACTTGCTTTGATGTGTGAGTACTTTGGATTACGAGCATTCTCCTGGAACAGATTATACTCGTAATCCGAGGTTTCACTGTACTTTCCTCTGGATCAACTGTGGGTATAGAATTCTGTATACAAAGGTTTTCTATTTCTATTTGTTTTATTTCATTTATTTATTTTAAAAAAGTGTATAATATGGGGAATGTCTGGCTCAGGTGTGTTTATAGTGCGTTCACAGCCAACAGAAACTTCAGTTTTAGGGCGTGGTAGCCCACTTTTATTAAAGATAACAAAATTAAAGTTCATACACACAAGGCTGAGGAATAAAGAACCAGGATACTACTGGTGAGGAAATAATTCCAATCTTCCAAGGCTGAGGAATAAAGAACCAGGATACTACTGGTGAGGAAATAATTCCAATCTTCCAAGGCTGAGGAATAAAGAACCAGGATACTACTGGTGAGAAAATAATTCCAATCTTTCAAGGCTGAGGAATAAAGAACCAGGATACTACTGGTGAGGAAATAATTCTATTCTTCCAATGCTGAGGAATAAAGAACCAGGATACTACCGGTGAGGAAATAATTCCAATCTTCCAAGGCTGAGGAATAAAGAACCAGGATACTACTGGTGATGAAATAATTCCATTCTTCCAAGGCTGAGGAATAAAGAACCAGGATACTACTGGTGAGGAAATAATTCCAATCTTCCAAGGCTGAGGAATAAAGAACCAGGATACTACTGGTGAGGAAATAATTCCAATCTTCCAAGGCTGAGGAATAAAGAACCAGGTTACTACTGGTGAGGAAATAATTCCAATCTTCCAAGGCTGAGGAATAAAGAACCAGGTTACTACTGGTGAGGAAATAATTCCAATCTTCCAAGGCTGAGGAGTAAAGAACCAGGATACTACTGGTGATGAAATAATTCCATTCTTCCAAGGCTGAGGAATAAAGAACCAGGATACTACTGGTGAGGAAATAATTCCAATCTTCCAAGGCTGAGGAATAAAGAACCAGGATACTACCGGTGAGGAAATAATTTCAATCTTTCAAGGCTGACGAATAAAGAACCAGGATACTACCGGTGAGGAAATAATTTCAATCTTTCAAGGCTGAGGAATAAAGAACCAGGATACTACTGGTGAGGAAATAATTCCATTCTTCCAAGGCTGAGGAATAAAGAACCAGGATACTACTGGTGAGGAAATAATTCCATTCTTCCAAGGCTGAGGAGTAAAGAACCAGGATACTACTGGTGAGGAAATAATTCCAATCTTCCAAGGCTGAGGAATAAAGAACCAGGATACTACCGGTGAGGAAATAATTCCAATCTTCCAAGACTGATGAATAAAGAACCAGGTTACTAGTGCTGATGAAATAATTCCAATCTTCCAAGGCTGAGGAGTAGTGATGGCGGTGAACGCGAACTTTTGCAAATGTTCGCGAACGGGCGAACCGCCATAGACTTCAATGGGCAGGCGATTTTTAAAACCCACAGGGACTCTTTCTGGCCACAATAGTGATGGAAAAGTTGTTTCAAGGGGACTAACACCTGGACTGTGGCATGCCGGAGGGGGATCCATGGCAAAACTCCCATGGAAAATTACGTAGTTGTCGCAGAGTCCGTTTTTAATCCATAAAGGGCATAAATCACCTAAGATTCCTAAATTGTTTGGAATAACGTGCTTTAAAACATCAGGTATGATGTTGTATCGATCAGGTAGTGTTAGGGTTAGGGTTACAGACAGGGTTAGGGTTACAGATAGGGTTAGGGTTACAGATAGGGTTAGGGTTACAGACAGGGTTAGGGTTACAGACAGGGTTAGGGTTAGGGTTACAGACAGGGTTAGGGTTAGGGTTACAGATAGGGTTAGGGTTACAGATAGGGTTAGGGTTAGGGTTACAGACAGGGTTAGGGTTACAGACAGGGTTAGGGTTACAGATAGGGTTAGGGTTACAGTCTGTAACCCTAACCCTAACTCTGTCTGTAACCCTAACCCTATCTGTAACCCTAACCCTATCTATAACCCTAACCCTATCTGTAACCCTAACCCTGTCTGTAACCGGGTTAGGGTTAGGGTTCACAGTGACAGACCAAACTCTGACAGACCAAACTCCCCGTTTAGAGCACAGCAAACAACCACAAACTGTCCATTTTCACAACCGCAAAATCCCCATTTACACAAGGTTGGATACCAAGCTAGCCATGTCCCGTTCCTTGTCCTCACTGACGTCATTGAATGTCTTTTCCTCCACCCAGCCACGTACAACACCAAGGGTCCCTGAAAGGTGACAACAAGCCCCCTGGGACGCCTGCTATGGTTGGTCTTCCACTTTCTCAAAGCCACCTTCCTCCTCTGACTCCTCTTCTTCAGACTCCTCTCTCTCAGAAAGAAGATTTGTGGTCCAAGGACCTAGACTATGGAACGCTTTACCAACCAGCATTCGGTTGTAGGAGAATCACTTGGCCTTTAGGAGAAAGATCAAAACCCATCTCTTTTGAGGACAAAGGAGAAAGTGACAACGAGTGCCCAGAGGCGATTCAGTTCGCATGTTGCTGCGCTATATAAGTTTCTCACTCACTGTGCGTTGCCGCAGGTCCAGCAATCGACGACGACAAGGCTGCTTCTGGTGGTGATGGTGAGCACAACTCTTCCTCTTCATGCTCATCTACGGCCTGATCCAGCACTCTTCGCAGGGCACACTCCAGAAAAATCGAATATGGGATGAGGTCCATGATGTTGCCTTGGTTTGACTGACCAGGTTTGTCACCTCCACAAAAGGACGCATGAGCTTATAGCCATTGTGCAGGAGCGTTCAGTAACGCGGCCAAAAAATACCCAGCTCCGCAGAGGCTGTGCTCTTTTTTTTTTTAAATTAACAAAAATCTGTGCGTGCGCCGGGTAATGTACTGTTCAATCCCAATATGAGTGGTATGTTAAGTAGTACTATTCCTATCAGTTTAATCCCTGTTACATCCCCTATCAGGAGACGTGTATGGAATAGAATTTAGACAACCGCAAAGAGTTGTCAATAGTTGACACACTCATGACATAAATTTTATTCCTCTATGCGTCAATCTTGGTGTAGTGATGACTGTGCTCATGCGCACGTTTTGGAGATTGCAGGCGATGGGGGTTTTTCAAAGCCTATGGTCGTGCTGAGGTAGTTCAGTGACAGTTAAGTGACCCAGAAAACAATGATTCTGCAGTGTGGGCCCATTGTTGGCCTAGTAGGCTTTAATGATCACCTTAGATGATCACAAAGAAAATTTATGTTTTTTCTATGCAAAATTATCCAGCCGATCGCTTTTGGTCTGATCACAATGAAGCAACGACCTTATCATCTGGGGTGTGCCAACATTGCCATTGCCAACACACTCATAGAGGTGGTCGCTTCATTGTGATACGCAAGCCCCTTCACCACAACAAGGTAACGATCACGAAGGGGAATTGACACATGTTTGTGCCTTTTTTTTTTCTGCAGCCACAGTGCAGCACCAGAGGCCAGAAAAATTAGGCATGTACACATGCCTGAAAAATTAGGTATTGTTGCAGCTGCTGCTGTAGCAGCGGCCAGAAAATTTTGTTTTCCAGGCAGAAAGTGCACTAAAACATTGCGGCTTGAACCCTAGTTGGTGGCGCATAAGTCACGCAAGTCATCCGGCATGCAGAGATAAAATACAGCAGCGTGTGGACCATTTGTAGCCCAAGGAAGCTCATCTCATCAGGCCTTTAGTCAAATGTATCGCCCACTGTCAGTCCCTTCGGGATCCATGCCTCATTCATCTTAATAAAGGTGAGGCAATCTAGACTTTTTTGACCTAGGCGACTTCTCTGTGACAATACCTCCTGCTGCACTGAAGGTCCTTTGTGAAAGGACACTTGAAGCGGGGCAGGACAGAAGTTCTATCGCAAATTGGGATAGCTCAGGCCACAGATCAAGCCTGCACACCCAGTAGTCAAGGGGTTCATCGCTCCTCAGAGTGTCGATATCTGCAGTAAAGGCGAGGTAGTCTGCTACCTGTCGGTCGAGTCGTTCTCTGAGGGTGGACCCCGAAGGGCTGTGGTGACGCTCTGCATGTCCTCCATCAACAACACGTCTGTAAAGCGTCCTGTCCTTGCCGGCGTGGTCATGGTAGGAGGAGGATTACTTTCACCTCTTCCACTGTTAGATTCCCGTTGTGCTGTGACATCACCCTTGTATGCTGTGTAAAGCATACTTTCACCTCTTCCACTGTTAGATTCCCGTTGTGCTGTGACATCACCCTTGTATGCTGTGTAAAGCATACTTTTTAATTTATTTTGGAACTGCTGCATCCTTTCCGACTTCCGGTAATTGGGTAACATTTCAGGCACTTTCTGCTTATCTTGTCTAGTCTAGTAGCGTAGCCACCCAGTACAGGTCGTTCTCCTTCAGCCTTTTTATACGAGGGTCCCTCAACAGGCACGACAGCATGAAAGACCCCATTTGCACAAGGTTGGATGCCGAGCTACTCATGTCCCGTTCCTCGTCCTCACTGATCTCACTGAAGGTCTGTTCTTCCTCCCAGCCACGTACAACACCACGGGTACCAGATAGGTGACAACGAGCACCCTGGGATGCCTGCTGTGGTTGGTCTTCCTCCTCCTCAAAGCCACATTCCTCCTCTGACTCCTCTTCCTCACACTCCTCTTCCAGCATTTCCAGCAAGTGATGCTGATAAGGCTGTTTCTGGTGGTGACGGTGACCACAACTCTTCCTCTTCCTCTCGCTCATCTACGGCCTGATCCAGCACTCTTTGCAGGGCACATTCCAGGAAGAAAACAAATGGGATGATGTCGCTGATGCTGCATTCAGTGCGACTGACTAGGTTTGTCACCTCCTCAAAAGGACGCATGAGCCTACAGGCATTGCGCATGAGCGTCCAGTAACGTGGCAAAAAAATTCCCAGCTGCGCAGAGGCTGTCCTAGCACCCCGGTCATACAAATACTCGTTGACGGCTTTTTCTTGTTGGAGCAGGCGGTCGAACATTAGGAGTGTTGAATTCCAACGTGTCGGGCTGTCGCAAATCAAGCGCCTCACTGGCATGTTGTTTCGCCGCTGGATATCTGATAAGTGCACCATGGCCGAGTAGGAACGCCTGAAATGGCCACACACCTTCCTGGCTTGCTTGAGGACGTCCTGTAAGTCTGGGTACTTATGCACAAAGCGTTGTACAATCAGATTCATCACATGTGCCATGCACGGGACATGTGTCACCTTGCCCAAATTCAATGCCGCCAACAAATTGCTTCCGTTTTCACACACCACTTTGCCGATCTCCAGTTGGTGCGGAGTCAGCCACTGATCCACCTGTGTGTTCAGGGCGGACAGGAGTGCTGGTCCGGTGTGACTCTCTGCTTTCAGGCAAGTCAACCCCAAGACGGCATGACACTGTCGTATCCGTGATGTGGAATAGCCCCTGGGGAGCTGGGGGGGTGAAGTTGATGTGGAGCAAGACGCAGCAGCAGAAGAGGACTCAGCCGAGGAGGTTATCGAAGAGGATGGAGTAGGAGGAGTAGAGGAGGTGGCAGCAGACCTGCCTGCAAGTCGTGGCGGTGTCACCAACTCCTCTGTAGAGCCACGCATTACATGCTTGTCAGCCATCAGCAGGTTTACCCAATGCGCAGTGTAGGTGATATACCTGCCCTGACCGTGCTTTGCAGACCAGGTATCAGTGGTCAGATGGACCCTTGCCCCAACACTGTGTGGCAAGGATGCCATGACTTCCTTTTGCACAATAGAGTACAGGTTGGGGATTGCCTTTTGTGAAAAGAAATTTCGGCCGGGTACCTTCCACTGCGGTGTCCCAATAGCTAAACATTTTTTTGAAGGCCTCAGACTCCACCAGCTTGTATGGTAAAAGCTGGCAGGCTAAAAGTTCCGACAAGCCAGCTGTCAGACGCCGGGCAAGGGGGTGACTCTGTGACATTGGCTTCTTATGCTCAAACATCTCCTTGACAGACACCAAACTGTGGGCAGATGAGGAGGAACTGCTCAAGGTGAGAGACGGAGTGGCGGATGGTTGAGAGGGGGCAAGGAGGACAGCAGTGGTTGATGTGACTGAAGATGCTGCACCAGGAGGAGGATGGTGGCTTTGAGCTTGTGTGCTGCTTGTACTCTTCATCATGTGTTGATCCCATAGGCGTTTGTGATGTGCGATCATGTGCCTTCGCAAAGCAGTTGTACCTAGGTGGGTGTTGGATTTCCCACCACTTAGTTTGTGTTGGCACAGGTTGCAAATGGCATCACTGTTATCAGAGGCAGACACACAAAAAAATGCCACACTGCTGAGCTTTGCAATGCCGGCATTCTGGTGGTAGCAACAGCATGCGTTGATTGGCGTGCTGTCTGGCTGACCCCGGGTGCCGATACATGCTGTCTGACTGTGCCACTAGCTCCTTGCAACGACCTCCCCCTGCTTCCAACTCGTCTCCTCCTCTCTGTCTCCCCATCTGAACTTTCCCCCTCTTCTTCTCTTCGAGCGGGCACCCACGTGACATCCCCGGACACATCGTCATCATCAACCGCTTCACTTGTATCTGACAACTCAGCAAAGGAAGCAGCAGCGGGTACATCATCATCACATCATACGTCCATGTGTGTAATGCTGCCTGACTGAGTCATATCCCTTTTATCTACAACCTCTGGCAATAATGGTTGCGCATCACTCATTTCTTCCAACTGATGTGTAAATAACTCCTCTGACAGATCAAGTGAAGCAGCTGTGGTGCTAGTGTTGGTGGTGGCGGCATGCGGGCGAGTGGTAACTTGAGAGGTGCCCGAAGCTGAGCTGGAGGAGGATGGTGCGTCAAGGTTCCGAGCGGAAGCTGTAGAAGATTGGGTGTCCTGTGTTAGCCAGTCAACTATGTCCTCAGAACTTTTCGAGTTCAGGGTACGTGGCCTCTGAACACTGGGCATTATTCTAGGGCCAAAGGGAATCACAGCACCACGACCACGACGGCCCCTGCGGGGTGGCCTACCTCTGCCAGTCATTTTTTTTTAGATTAGCTTAGTTGTACTATGTGTGCAAGCTACTGTGCCACCAGATATGAGATGTGGCACTGGCAGGCAGGTGGGCACAGTTTATCCTGGGAGGCAAAGACACCCTGGCAGACAGAAGACTTCTATTTAGTATTGCAGTGAATTTTGTTTTTATATCGTATCAACTGTGCCAACACAATATAGATGAGATGTGGCACTGGCAGGCAGGTGGGCACAGTTTACCCTGGGAGGCAAAGACACCCTGGCAGACAGAAGACTTCTATTTAGTATTGCAGTGAATTTTGTTTTTATATCGTATCAACTGTGCCAACACAATATAGATGAGATGTGGCACTGGCAGGCAGGTGGGCACAGTTTACCCTGTGAGCCTGGGCCCCTTACATTACACAGCACCCCACAGCTTTGGGCCCCTTTACATAGCACCTTGCATCACTGGACCCCTTTATATTACACAGCACCCTGCACCTCTAATCTAACTAAACTATACAGTGTATAAATATATGTACAACTCCTGGGATGTATATATATCCTCTACACCAGGGCTCAAAATTTCATGTCCTGAGCCACTAGCAAGGCCTTTCAAGTTACTCGCCACTAGTTGCACCACCCAACCCCTCCCCTGCCCCACCCCTAGGTCCGCCCCTAAACACACTCTTGTAAATTACCTCATGAAATTACACTGTTAAATGTTTTAAGCAGAATTAAGTTCCAAAAATAAATATTAACAACAACGTTAACAATATTAACATAAAACACAGTACCCATCAGTGCAGCCTCACTGTGCCCATGAAAAGCAGCTTTACGGTGCCCATGAATGCAGCCTCACAGTGTCCCATCAAATGCGGACTCACCGTGCCCCATCAAACGCAGCGTCACCGTGCCCCATCAATTGCAGCGTCCTTGTGCCCCATCAATTGCAACGTCACCGTGCCCCATCAAATGCAGCGTCACCGTGCCCCATCAAATGCAGCGTCACCGTGCCCCATCAAATGCAGCTTCACAGTGCCCCATCAAATGCAGCTTCACAGTGCCCCATAAAATGCAGCGTCACCGTGCCCCATCAAATGCAGCGTCACCGTGCCCCATCAAATGCAGCGTCACCGTGCCCCATCAAATGCAGCCTCACAGTGTCCCATCAAATGCAGCCTCACAGTGCCCCATCAAATGCAGCCTCACAGTGTCCCATCAAATGCGGACTCACCGTGCCCCCTCAAATGCAGCGTCACCGTGCCCCATCAATTGCAGCTTCCTTGTGCCCCATCAAATGCAACGTCACCGTGCCCCATCAAATGCAGCGTCACCGTGCCCCATCAAATGCAGCGTCACCGTGCCCCATCAAATGCAGCGTCACCGTGCCCCATCAAATGCAGCGTCACCGTGGCCCATCAAATGCAGCGTCACCGCGCCCCATCAAATGCAGCTTCACTGTGTACCATTAAATGCACAGTCACCTCACCCCTCAGCTTTGGACCCCCTGCATGCTACACATTCACCTCTCCCCCCCTGCGTGCTGCACAGTCACCTCCCCCCTGCATCTGGCCCCGCCCCCATGCCGGCTTGACACCCCCCGCAGTGCGTGCCCATTCCGGCCAGAGCCCCCCCCGCAGTGTGTGCCCGTGCCGGCCTGACCTCACCCCCCCGCAGTGTGTGCCCATGCCGACCTGACAGCCCCCCCGCAGTGTGTGCCCGTGCCGACCTGACAGCCCCCCCCCCGCAGTGTGTGCCCGTGCCAACCCGACAGCCCCCCCCGTAGTGTATGCCCGTGCCGACCTGACAGCCCCCCCGCAGTGTGTGCCCGTGCCGACCCGACAGCCCCCCCCCCGTAGTGTATGCCCATGCCGACCTGACAGCCCCCCCGCAGTGTGTGCCCGTGCCTCATGCTACCTCCAGCAAACACAGCGCCTCACCAGATGTGCTGAATACCTCACAGCACACAGCTTCCCGCCGGCCCCTCCTCTCTTCTCGTACCAGGGGATGCCCGGTGTCTGTGTGTCTCTAGCCATGCCGCTCTGTTTCCTCCCGCTGACAGTTTCAGCCAGGAAATGGTCAGCCTGCTCCGTCCCTGTACCTCACTCGCCCTGCACTAAATTGCACTCGCAAAATGCGAGCAGGCGAGTGGAATTTTTGAGGGCTGCTCTACACACTGTAACATTAACTGACTAGCCTGCCTGCTCTATCTAACTCCAAACAATTACACTCTCTCTCTCTCTCTCTGTCTCTCTCTCTGTCTCTCTCTCTCTCTGTCTCTCTCTCCCTCTTTCTCTCTCTGTCTCTCTCTCTGTTTCTCTCTCTCTCTCTCTCTCTCTCTCTCTCTCTCTCCCTCCCTCTCTCTTTCTCTCTCTCTCTCTCTCTGTCTCTTTCTCTCTGTCTATCTATCTATCTCTCTCTCTCTCTCCCCCTCTCTCTCTCTCTCTCCCTCCCTCTCTCTTTCTCTCTCTCTCTCTCTCTCTCTCTCTCTCTGTCTCTTTCTCTCTCTCTCTCTCTCTCTCTCTCTCTCTCTCTCTCTCTCTCCCTCTCTCTCTCTCTCCCTCCCTCTCTCTCTGTCTCTCTCTCTCTCTGTCTGTCTGTCTCTCTCTCTCTCTCTCTGTCTCTCTCTCTCTGTCTCTCTCTCTCTCTCTCTCTGTCTCTCTCTCTCTCTCTCTCTGTCTCTCTCTCTCTCTGTCTCTCTCTCTCTCTCTCTCTCTCTCTGTCTCTCTCTCTCTGTCTCTCTCTCTGTTTCTCTCTGTCTCTCTCTCTCTCTGTAAACCACGCGGCACAGATTACAGAGAAATAAAAAGCAGACTGATTGATTGGCCCTAACAAGGGCTGTTTGGGGTGCTGTTCTAACAGAAGAGATCAGATGAGTCTTTCAGGACTGGAGTACAGTGGCCTAGCTATCGCTTTCCCTATAAAATCAGCAGCAGCAACTCTGGGCCAGATTCAGGAAGAATTACGTTGCGCAGCGGCGGCGTAACGTATCCCATTTACGTTACACCGCCGCAGGTTTACAGCGTAAGTGCCTGATTCACAAAGCACTTACCTGTAAACTTGCGGCAGTGTAACGTAAATCCGCTCGGCACAAGCCCGCCTAATTCAAATGGGGCGGGCACCATTTAAATTAGGCGCGTTCCCGCGCCGAACATACTGCGCATGCTCCGTCTGTCCAATTACCCGACGTGCATTGCACTAAATGACGTCGCAAGGACGTCATAGGTTTCGACTAGAGTTGAGCGGACACCTGGATGTTCGGGTTCGGGTCCGAACCCGAACTTAAAAAAAAAAGTTTGGGTTCGGGAACTCCGAACCCGAACTCTGAACCCCATTGTAGTCAATGGGACACAGACTTTTAGAAAAAAAATGCGCGGAGGTCCCCGCAAATTCAATAACCAGACCCTTTAGGTCTGGTATGGATATTAACCACTTAAGCCCCGGACCAATATGCTGGCTAAAGACCCAAGGTGTTTTTACAATTCGGCACTGCGTCGCTTTAACAGACAATTGCGCGGTCGTGCGACGTGGCTCCCAAACAAAATTGGCGTCCTTTTTTCCCCACAAATAGAGCTTTCTTTTGATGGTATTTGATCACATCTGCGGTTTTTAGTTTTTGCGCTATAAACAAAAATAGAGCGACAATTTTGAAAAAAATGCAATATTTTTTACTTTTTGCTGTAATAAATATCCCCCAAAAACATATGTAATTTTTTTTTTCCTCAGTTTAGGCCGATACGTATTTTTCTACCTATTTTTGGTAAAAAAAATCGCAATAATCGTTTATCGGTTGGTTTGCGCAAAATTTATAGCGTTTACAAAATAGGGGATAGTTTTATTGCATTTTTATTTTTTTTACTACTAATGGCGGCGATCAGATCAGATCAGATCTAATGGCGGCGATTTTTTTCGTGACTGCGACATTATGGCGGACACTTCGGACAATTTTGACACATTTTTGGGACCATTGTCATTTTTACAGCAAAAAATGCATTTAAATTGCATTCTTTATTGTGAAAATGACAGTTGCAGTTTGGGAGTAACCACAGGGGGCGCTGTAGGAGTTAGGGTTCACTGTGTGAGTGTTTACAACTGTAGGGGGGTGTGGCTGTAGGTGTGACGTCATCGATCGTGTCTCCCCTATAAAGGGGATGACGCGATCGATACGCCGCCACAGTGAAGCACGGCTCTCCCCGTTCTTCAGCTCCAGGGACCGATTGCCGCACTCGAGCGGCGATCGGGTCCGCGGGACCTGCGGTCCCGGTCCCGGAGCTGGGTACAAGTACAGGACGTATATATACGTGCTTGTGCCCAGCCGTGCCATTCTGCCGACGTATATGTGCAGGAGGCGGTCCTTAAGTGGTTAAGGGGAACCCCGCCGTCAATTTAAAAAAAAATGACGTGCGGTTCCCCCTAAATATCCATAACCAGACCCGTTATCCGAGCACGTTGACCTGGCCGGCCGCAGAAAGAGGGGGGGACAGAGTGCGCCCCCCCCTCTCCTGAACCGCACCAGGCCACATGCCCTCAACATGGGGAGGATGTCCCCATGTTGATGGGGACAAGGGTCTCATCCCCACAACCCTTGCCCGGTGGTTGTGGGGGTCTGCGGGCGGGGGGCTTATCAGAATCTGGAAGACCCCTTTAACAAAGGGGACCCCCAGATCCTGCCCCCCCTATGTGAATTGGTAATGGGGTACACTGTACCTCTACCATTTCACGAAGGAAGTGTAAATTCTTGTAAAAAAAAAAACACACACACACATCGCAGAATAAAGTCCTTTATTAATAAAAAAAAAAAAGAAAAAACTCCAGCGGTGATAATCCACTCATTCCCGGCTTCCTGATCCAACGTTGTCCCGATCCAGCGACGGGTGATCTCCGCTCCAGCGATGAGAAGATCCAGCGACGGGTGATCTCCGCTCCAGCGATGAGAAGATCCAGCGATGGGTGATCTCCGCTCCAGCAATGAGAAGATCCAGCGATGGGTGATCTCCGCTCCAGCAATGAGAAGATCCACCGACGGGTGATCTCCGCTCCAGCAATGAGAAGATCCAGCGACGGGTGATCTCCGCTCCAGCGATGAGAAGATCCAGCGATGGGTGATCTCCAGTGATGAGAAGATCCACCGACGGGTGCGGGTGACCTCCGCTCCAGCAATGAGAAGATCCAGCGATGGGTGATCTCCGCTCCAGCGATGAGAAGATCCAGCGACGGGTGATCTCCGCTCCAGCAATGAGAAGATCCAGCGATGGGTGATCTCCGCTCCAGCAATGAGAAGATCCAGCGATGGGTGATCTCCGCTCCAGCGATGAGAAGATCCAGCGATGGGTGATCTCCGCTCCAGCAATGAGAAGATCCAGCGATGGGTGATCTCCGCTCCAGCGATGAGAAGATCCAGCGATGGGTGATCTCCGCTCCAGCAATGAGAAGATCCACCGACGGGTGATCTCCGCTCCAGCAATGAGAAGATCCACCGATGGGTGATCTCCGCTCCAGCAATGAGAAGATCCAGCGACGGGTGATCTCCGCTCCAGCGATGAGAAGATCCAGCGATGGGTGATCTCCGCTCCAGCGATGAGAAGATCCAGCGACGGGTGATCTCCGCTCCAGCGATGAGAAGATCCAGCGATGGGTGATCTCCGCTCCAGCAATGAGAAGATCCACCGACGGGTGATCTCCGCTCCGGCAATGACAAGATGCAGCGATGGGTGATCTCCGCTCCAGCAATGAGAAGATCCAGCGACGGGTGATCTCCGCTCCAGCGATGAGAAGATCCAGCGATGGGTGATCTCCGCTCCAGCGATGAGAAGATCCAGCGATGGGTGATCTCCGCTCCAGCAATGAGAAGATCCAGCGATGGGTGATCTCCGCTCCAGCAATGAGAA
Source organism: Rana temporaria (assembly GCF_905171775.1). NCBI lineage: Eukaryota > Metazoa > Chordata > Amphibia > Anura > Ranidae > Rana > Rana temporaria. Next base: position 494,970,241 of record NC_053491.1, read on the forward strand.
GATCCAGCGACGGGTGATCTCCGCTCCAGCGATGAGAAGATCCAGCGATGGGTGATCTCCGCTCCAGCGATGAGAAGATCCAGCGATGGGTGATCTCCGCTCCAGCAATGAGAAGATCCACCGACGGGTGATCTCCGCTCCAGCAATGAGAAGATCCAGCGATGGGTGATCTCCGCTCCAGCGATGAGAAGATCCACCGACGGGTGATCTCCGCTCCAGCAATGAGAAGATCCAGCGATGGGTGATCTCCGCTCCAGCAATGAGAAGATCCACCGACGGGTGATCTCCGCTCCAGCAATGAGAAGATCCAGCGATGGGTGATCTCCGCTCCAGCGATGAGAAGATCCAGCGACGGCCGGGTGATCTCCGCTCCAGCAATGAGAAGATCCAGCGATGGGTGATCTCCGCTCCAGCGATGAGAAGATCAAGCGACGGGTGATCTCCGCTCCAGCGATGAGAAGATCCACCGACGGGTGATCTCCGCTCCAGCAATGAGAAGATCCAGCGTCGGGTGATCTCCGCTCCAGCGATGAGAAGATCCACCGACGGGTGATCTCCGCTCCAGCAATGAGAAGATCCAGCGATGAGTGATCTCCGCTCCAGCGATGAGAAGATCCAGCGACGGGTGATCTCCGCTCCAGCAATGAGAAGATCCACCGACGGGTGATCTCCGCTCCAGCAATGAGAAGATCCAGCGATGAGTGATCTCCGCTCCAGCGATGAGAAGATCCAGCGATGGGTGATCTCCGCTCCAGCAATGAGAAGATCCAGCGATGGGTGATCTCCGCTCCAGCAATGAGAAGATCCAGCGATGGGTGATCTCCGCTCCAGCGATGAGAAGATCCAGCGATGGGTGATCTCCGCTCCAGCAATGAGAAGATCAAGCGACGGGTGATCTCCACTCCAGCAATGAGAAGATCCAGCGATGGGTGATCTCCGCTCCAGCAATGAGAAGATCCAGCGATGGGTGATCTCCGCTCCAGCGATGAGAAGATCCAGCGATGGGTGATCTCCGCTCCAGCAATGAGAAGATCCAGCGATGGGTGATCTCCGCTCCAGCGATGAGAAGATCCAGCGATGGGTGATCTCCGCTCCAGCAATGAGAAGATCCAGCGACGGGTGATCTCCGCTCCAGCGATGAGAAGATCCAGCGATGGGTGATCTCCGCTCCAGCGATGAGAAGATCCAGCGATGGGTGATCTCCGCTCCAGCAATGAGAAGATCCACCGACGGGTGATCTCCGCTCCAGCAATGAGAAGATCCAGCGACGGGTGATCTCCGCTCCAGCAATGAGAAGATCCAGCGACGGGTGATCTCCGCTCCAGCAATGAGAAGATCCAGCGATGGGTGATCTCCGCTCCAGCAATGAGAAGATCCACCGACGGGTGATCTCCGCTCCAGCAATGAGAAGATCCAGCGATGGGTGATCTCCGCTCCAGCAATGAGAAGATCAAGCGACGGGTGATCTCCACTCCAGCAATGAGAAGATCCAGCGATGGGTGATCTCCGCTCCAGCAATGAGAAGATCCAGCGATGGGTGATCTCCGCTCCAGCGATGAGAAGATCCAGCGATGGGTGATCTCCGCTCCAGCAATGAGAAGATCCAGCGATGGGTGATCTCCGCTCCAGTGATGAGAAGATCCAGCGATGGGTGATCTCCGCTCCAGCAATGAGAAGATCCAGCGACGGGTGATCTCCGCTCCAGCGATGAGAAGATCCAGCGATGGGTGATCTCCGCTCCAGCGATGAGAAGATCCAGCGATGGGTGATCTCCGCTCCAGCAATGAGAAGATCCACCGACGGGTGATCTCCGCTCCAGCAATGAGAAGATCCAGCGATGGGTGATCTCCGCTCCAGCAATGAGAAGATCCACCGACGGGTGATCTCCGCTCCAGCAATGAGAAGATCCAGCGATGGGTGATCTCCGCTCCAGCAATGAGAAGATCCACCGACGGGTGATCTCCGCTCCAGCAATGAGAAGATCCAGCGATGGGTGATCTCCGCTCCAGCGATGAGAAGATCCAGCGACGGCCGGGTGATCTCCGCTCCAGCAATGAGAAGATCCAGCGATGGGTGATCTCCGCTCCAGCGATGAGAAGATCCACCGACGGGTGATCTCCGCTCCAGCAATGAGAAGATCCAGCGATGGGTGATCTCCGCTCCAGCGATGAGAAGATCCAGCGACGGCCGGGTGATCTCCGCTCCAGCAATGAGAAGATCCAGCGATGGGTGATCTCCGCTCCAGCGATGAGAAGATCCAGCGACGGGTGATCTCCGCTCCAGCGATGAGAAGATCCACCGACGGGTGATCTCCGCTCCAGCAATGAGAAGATCCAGCGATGGGTGATCTCCGCTCCAGCAATGAGAAGATCCAGCGACGGCCGGGTGATCTCCGCTCCAGCAATGAGAAGATCCAGCGATGGGTGATCTCCGCTCCAGCGATGAGAAGATCAAGCGACGGGTGATCTCCGCTCCAGCGATGAGAAGATCCACCGACGGGTGATCTCCGCTCCAGCAATGAGAAGATCCAGCGATGGGTGATCTCCGCTCCAGCAATGAGAAGATCCAGCGATGGGTGATCTCCGCTCCAGCAATGAGAAGATCCAGCGATGGGTGATCTCCGCTCCAGCGATGAGAAGATCCAGCGATGGGTGATCTCCGCTCCAGCGATGAGAAGATCCAGCGATGGGTGATCTCCGCTCCAGCGATGAGAAGATCCAGCGACGGGTGATCTCCGCTCCAGCGATGAGAAGATCCAGCGATGGGTGATCTCCGCTCCAGCGATGAGAAGATCCAGCGATGGGTGATCTCCGCTCCAGCGATGAGAAGATCCAGCGATGGGTGATCTCCGCTCCAGCAATGAGAAGATCCACCGACGGGTGATCTCCGCTCCAGCAATGAGAAGATCCAGCGATGGGTGATCTCCGCTCCAGCAATGAGAAGATCCACCGACGGGTGATCTCCGCTCCAGCAATGAGAAGATCCAGCGATGGGTGATCTCCGCTCCAGCGATGAGAAGATCCAGCGACGGCCGGGTGATCTCCGCTCCAGCAATGAGAAGATCCAGCGATGGGTGATCTCCGCTCCAGCGATGAGAAGATCAAGCGACGGGTGATCTCCGCTCCAGCGATGAGAAGATCCACCGACGGGTGATCTCCGCTCCAGCAATGAGAAGATCCAGCGATGGGTGATCTCCGCTCCAGCAATGAGAAGATCCAGCGACGGCCGGGTGATCTCCGCTCCAGCAATGAGAAGATCCAGCGATGGGTGATCTCCGCTCCAGCGATGAGAAGATCAAGCGACGGGTGATCTCCGCTCCAGCGATGAGAAGATCCACCGACGGGTGATCTCCGCTCCAGCAATGAGAAGATCCAGCGATGGGTGATCTCCGCTCCAGCAATGAGAAGATCCAGCGATGGGTGATCTCCGCTCCAGCGATGAGAAGATCCAGCGATGGGTGATCTCCGCTCCAGCGATGAGAAGATCCAGCGATGGGTGATCTCCGCTCCAGCGATGAGAAGATCCAGCGATGGGTGATCTCCGCTCCAGCAATGAGAAGATCCAGCGATGGGTGATCTCCGCTCCAGCGATGAGAAGATCCAGCGATGGGTGATCTCCGCTCCAGCGATGAGAAGATCCAGCGATGGGTGATCTCCGCTCCAGCGATGAGAAGATCCAGCGACGGGTGATCTCCGCTCCAGCGATGAGAAGATCCAGCGATGGGTGATCTCCGCTCCAGCGATGAGAAGATCCAGCGATGGGTGATCTCCGCTCCAGTGATGAGAAGATCCAGCGATGGGTGATCTCCACTCCAGCGATGAGAAGATCCAGCGATGGGTGATCTCCGCTCCAGCGATGAGAAGATCCAGCGATGGGTGATCTCCGCTCCAGCGATGAGAAGATCCAGCGATGGGTGATCTCCGCTCCAGTGATGAGAAGATCCAGCGATGGGTGATCTCCGCTCCAGCGATGAGAAGATCCAGCGATGGGTGATCTCCGCTCCAGCGATGAGAAGATCCAGCGATGGGTGATCTCCGCTCCAGCGATGAGAAGATCCAGCGATGGGTGATCTCCGCTCCAGCAATGAGAAGATCCACCGACGGGTGATCTCCGCTCCAGCAATGAGAAGATCCAGCGATGGGTGATCTCCGCTCCAGCGATGAGAAGATCCAGCGATGGGTGATCTCCGCTCCAGCGATGAGAAGATCCAGCGATGGGTGATCTCCGCTCCAGTGATGAGAAGATCCAGCGATGGGTGATCTCCGCTCCAGCGATGAGAAGATCCAGCGATGGGTGATCTCCGCTCCAGTGATGAGAAGATCCATCCGGAGAGCAGCATCGCCGACCTCCTCTCACCGCTGGACACAGCCCAGCGGAATGACGTGCTGGAGCTGTGACATTACTTATATAGGGGAGGCGGGGCCACCCGACACGTGACCCCGCCCCCTCTGACGCACCCTCTGCTACGTCACTGGGGAAGCCCAGAGTCTTCCCTCTTCCTGGGCTTCCCCACTAATGTAAAGATGAATGGTCACACTGAACTATCCCTAGATTCACACTACACTGATATTCTACACTGACAATAGAATCAGAATAGCGCACTAATGCTGCGTGCACACGATCGGGTTGTCTGATGAGAACGGTCTGATGGACCAAACCGATCGCGTGTGGGCCCCATGGGTTATTTATCCATCGGTTAAAAAAATTGGAACTTGTTTTAAAATGATCTGATGGATACCTAACCGATAGAAAAAAATGGTCGTCTGTAGGCACGTCCATCGGTTAAAAACCCGCGCATGCTCAGAATCAAGTCGACGCATGCTCGGAAGCACTGAACTTCATTTTTTTCAGCACGTCGTTGTGTTTTACGTCATCACGTTCTGACACGATAGTTTTTTTAACTGATGGTGTGTAGGCACGACTGCCCAATCCATCAGACCGTTCCCATCGGAATGACCGATCGTGTGTACGCGGCATTACTGTCTAGTAGCACTGAACAGAGCCCTGTTCTATCTCTCTCCACGTGGATATCACACTGAAAATGGCCGCTATATGGCACACTATATTTTTATAGTGTGGGGTGGGACTAAGAGCAATGAGCCATGATTGGATAGAGTCATAGGGCCATATTCTCAGTAGAGTTACGATGGAGTATCTCAGGAAACTCCGTCGTATCTCTGTTTTTGACCCGCGTATCTATGCAAGTGATTCTTAGAATCATTTTCGCATAGATACGCTGTAGATCCGACAGGTGTAAGTCACTTACACGGTCGGATCTTAAATGTAATTTGCCGCCGGCCGCTAGGTGGCGTTTACATTCAGGTCTCATTTGTTTATGCAAATGAGCCTGATACGCCGATTCCCGAATGAAATCGTGTCGCGTAACCGTCGCTTACGTCATTTGCGTAAGCGTAAGGTTACCCCTGCTATATGAGGGGTAACCTTATGCCAGTCCCACGTATGCCATGTTAAGTATGGCGTCGGGTCCGCGTCGTCTTTTCCCGTCGGGTACGTCGTTTTCCTAAGTCGTTCTTGAATACGACTTTACGTCAATGACGCACACGTTGGCGTCATTGACGTTTTCCGTCTAGAACTGGAGTATGCGCACTGGGCTATTTTTAGCCCGGCGCATTCGCAGTTCGATCGGCACGGGGGCGCGCTTAATTTAAATATAAGCCGCCCCCTTTGAATTACGCGGGGATACGCCGGGCCAAATACACTACGCCGCCCCAAACTACGGAGCAAGTGCTTGAGGAATATGGCACTTGCTCCTGTAAGTTGGGGCGGCGTAGTGTAAATAGCTTACGCAACGCCGCCACAGGATCTTTGAGAATCTGGCCCATCATTACTTTCTCCAATCATGGCTCTGACAGTGCACTGTGGTCGTTTGTCAGGCTGCAGATGGGCACAGTGAACCCCACTTAGATGGGCACAGTGAGGCTGCAGATGGGCACAGTGAAACCGCTTAGATGGGCACAGTGAGGCTGCTTAGATGTGCATAGTGAGGCTGCAAATGGGCACAGTGAGGCTGCTTAGATGGGCACAGTTAGGCCGCTTAGATGTGCATAGTGAGGCTGCAAATGGGCACAGTGAGGCTGCTTAGATGGGCACAGTTAGGCTGCTTAGATGTGAATAGTGAGGCTGCAGATGGCACAGTGAAACCGTTTAGATGGGCACAGTGAAACTGCTTAGATGGGCACAGTGAGGCGGCAAATGGGCACCATGAGGCTGCTTAGATGGGCATCATGAGGCTGCTTAGATGGGCACCGTGAGGCTGCGAATGGGCACAGTGAGGCTGATTAGATGGGCACAGTGATGCTGCTTAGATGGACACAGTGAGGATACACAGTGAGTATGCTTAGATGGGCACAGTGAGGCTGCTTAGATGGGCACAGTGATACTGCTTAGATGGACACCGTGAGGCTGCTTAGATGGGTACAGTGATGCTGCTTAGATGGGCACAGTGATGCTGCATTGCTGGGCACAGGCTGCAGATGGGCACAGTGAGGTTGCATTGATGGGCCCTGGTGAGGCTGCATGTATCTTTTAGGAGGACCTCATGCCTTTTTTGTGAGGTCCCCCTTAATCATCTATACTAGACCCTCACCCAGGAGAAGGGATTTCGTAATACATGAAGTTCTGTAGAAAAGCCGGGAACCACAAATCATGTCTGTGTTTGTCCGGCACTCATTCATGAAGGAGGTCTCCTGGACCCCAATGCCCATTTTTTTGGGGGGGTCCTACCCTGCAAAGCTAAGCGAGTGACTGGTCCAGGAACCAGCTTACAAACCCCGCCCCCCTCCGTGTTTCCATCCTACACTGTAGGGACACGGAGGACCACGGCTCCCCAACTAGGGGGCGCCACACGCTTTGTTCCAGGGAAAGTGTCAGAGGAAAATGTTGCCGGAATTCGACCTTTTATGGTCCCAACAAGGAGATGTTTTTATGTTGTGTGAGTGCTGAGCGCGCATTCCATACATCCCTCGTTATCTCTGCCGGGACATACATTAGAGATTTCCTCTCACCCCCCCCCCCCCCCCCCCCCAATCTCTGTCCGTCCTCTTTCTTTGGAAATGAAGGAAAAACAACAAGAAAATGTCAACATATGTAAAATAAAATAAAAACTGCTGATTCGGGAATATCTGTTTGTCTCTCGGAGGATCAGGAAGGAATCCCCCCCCCCCCCGCTGGGATCATACTTTGCTGGGTTTTGTGGGTATAGGATTGCGTATAGAGGATTGTATGATTTATTTTTTATATATATATATATTGGTTGAACTTGATGGACTTGGACTTTTTTTTCAACCAGACTAACTATGTAACTTTACGTAACCACTTCTGGGCCAAAAATACACCATATTGTCAAAAGTATTGGGACGCCTGCTTTTACATACACATGAACTTTAACCACTTAACGACCGCCGCATGTACATATACATCCACAGAATGGCAGTAGGATGGCTCTTGGGAGGAGTTATGCCAGTTAGAAGTGGGTGTTAGGGTGCATTTGCATGAAGACTGCCTTAGGTAATGGTCACCTGGGATGTTCCGACCGCCGGTACATGCGGCGGTCGGAAATCAGGGGCGGCTATTCGTTTCTAGCCACCACCACCCCCCCCCCTGCGCGATCGCTCCCCGGAGCTGAAGAACGGGGAGAGCCGTATGTAAACACGGCTTCCCCGTGCTTCACTGTGGCGGCGCATCGATCGAGTGATCCCTTTTATAGGGGAGACTCGATTGATGATGTCAGTCCTACAGCCACACCCCCCTACAGTTGTAAACACACACTAGGTGAACCCTAACTCCTACAGCGCCCCCTGTGGTTAACTCCCAAACTGCAACTGTCATTTTCACAATAAAGAATGCAATTTAAATGTGTTTTTTGCTGTGAAAATGACAATGGTCCCAAAAATGTGTCAAAATTGTCCGAAGTGTCCGCCATATTGTCGCAGTCACGAAAAAAAATCGCTGATCGCCGCCATTAGTAGTAAAAAAAATAAAAATAATAAAAATGCAATAAAACTATCCCCTCTTTTGTAAACGCTATAAATTTTGCGCAAACCAACCGATAAACGCTTATTGCAATTTTTTTTTACCAAAAATAGGTAGAAGAATACGTATCGGCCTAAACTGAGGGAAAAAAATGATATATGTTTTTGGGGGATATTTATTACAGCAAAAAGTAAAAAATATTGCATTTTTTTCAAAATTGTCGCTCTATTTTTGTTTATAGCGCAACAAATAAAAACCGCAGAGGTGATCAAATACCACCAAAAGAAATCTCTATTTGTGGGAAAAAAAGGACGCCAACTTTGTTTGGGAGCCAATTCACACGACCGCGCAATTGTCAGTTAAAAGGGACGCAGTGCCGAATCGCAAAAAGTGGCCGGGTCTTTTAGCTGCATTTTGGTCCGGGGGGCTTAAGTGGTTAATGACATCCCTGTCTTATTCTGTAAGATTCAATATTGAGTTGGCCCACCATTTGCAGCTATAACAGCTTCAACACTTCTGGGAGGGCTATCCACAAGGTTAGGGGTGTGTCTATGGGAAGGCTGTCCACAAGGTTTAGGGGTGTGTCTATGGGAAGGTCTGTCCACAAGGTTTAGGGGTGTGTCTATAGGAAGGTCTGTCCACAAGGTTTAGGGGTGTGTCTATGGGAAGGTCTGTCCACAAGGTTTAGGGGTGTGTCTGTGGGAAGGGCTATCCACAAGGTTAGGGGTGTGTCTATGGGAAGTCTGTCCACAATGTTTAGGGGTGTGTCTATGGAAAGGTCTGTCCACAATGTTTAGGGGTGTGTCTATGGGAAGGCTGTCCACAAGTTTTAGGGGTGTGTCTATGGGAAGGCTGTCCACAATGTTTAGGGGTGTGTCTATGGGAAGGCTGTCCACAAGGTTTAGGGCTGTGTCTATGGGAAGGCTGTCCACAAGGTTTAGGGGTGTGTCTATGGGAAGGCTGTGCACAAGGTTTAGGGGTGTGTCTATGGGAAGGCTGTCAATGTTTAGGAGTGTGTCTATGGGAAGACTGTCAATGTTTAGGAGGGTGTCTATGGGAAGGCTGTCCACAAATGTTAGGGGTGTGTCTATGGGAAGGCTGTCAATGTTAAGGAGTGTGTCTATGGGAAGGCTGTCAAGGTTTAGGAGTGTGTCTATGGGAAGACTGTCGATGTTTAGGAGTGTGTCTATGGGAAGGCTGTCCACAAGGTTTAGGGGTGTGTCTATGGGAAGTCTGTCCACAATGTTTAGGGGTGTGTCTATGGAAAGGTCTGTCCACAAGGTTTAGGGGTGTGTCTATGGGAAGGCTGTCAAGGTTTAGGAGTGTGTCTATGGGAAGGCTGTCCACAAGGTTTAGGGGTGTGTCTATGGGAAGGCTGTCCACAAGGTTTAGGAGTGTGTCTATGGGAAGGCTGTCCACAAGGTTTAGGAGTGTGTCTATGGGAAGGCTGTCCACAAGGTTTAGGAGTGTGTCATCAGTGACACAATCCCTGTTGTGTTCTTGCTGGAGCAGACTCTGAGTGGCATTATGGACAGGGCACTCGAGGGAGAGCAGTGAGAGGAAGAGGAGGACCTCCTATCCTCTAAAGGCCCACTTTATGGAGACACCATTCTTCCTGAGCCACAGAACACACATGAGGAGAGGGAGGCAGAGGAGGAGGATTCTGGCAGCGTTGGAGGCATTGAAGCAGAGCAAGACATACGCCAACCCTTAACAGATGGTTTTCCATCCCCAGAACCCTTGGGAGTAGCACATGGCTGGGAGGAGGCAGTTTCAGACCTCGAGGTGTCTGCTTCTCTTGCCTCCAGAAACTTGCTCATTCCCTCATTCTTCAAAGCCTGGGAAAGGACCCGAGAATACGTGGCATCGAGGAGAAAGGTCACTATTGGGTGGCAACCCTCCTTGACCACCGTCACAGGGGGAAATCCTCAGAACTCATCCCGTCCTCACAGAGGGAGCAGAAGGACACCTTAAAGAGGAATTCATGTAACACCTTTCCCGACTCTAGTAGGTTACAGTCTGGTGGAAAAGGTAATTTTGAGGCTTCTGTTGGTCAGGAGAGGAGTGGTGGAGAAGGGGGCTGTCTAAGTGATGCATTTCACAATGTTTTTATTCCTCGGCTCCCAGGGCTGTCAGCTTCCACATCCCATCAGCAGTGTCTTCATCATATGGTGGGAGATTATCTAGAGGCGAAGACAGATATGGAGAGCTTTCCAGTTGACGGTCCACAGGGGTTACTTGGTCATGCGACTAGAACATGGATAGAACATGTCCAGTGTGCAATTGAGCTGCTGGGCTGCCCTGCATCTAGTGTGCTTTCCGAACGGGCATTTAGTGCTCCCGGAGGTTTTGTGACAGATAAGAGACCGTGTCTGTCCACAGACTCCGTGGACCAGCTGACATTTATCAAAATGAATCAGTCCTGGATTAGCAGCAGCTATCAAGCCCCTGGTGCCGATGTTGCCGATTAAGTGCTTTCTGGATCTTGAATCTCTGAAGGACTGTCTAGGTTGCCCAGCTTTGTGGGTGTTGATTTCATCTGGAAGAAATATTTTTGGTGGAGGTTTCATGGGCACAAATAACACCCGAGGATCAATTTTCTGCAACTGTTTGACAGGCGCATATCTTTTCAATTTTGGGCAGCAAGGCCGATTCTTGCTTTTATCAAGAGTACCTCTATAGGGTTATGGTGTGAAGGCGCCAACGAGTAGACATGTGCAATTCGTTTAGTTTCTAATTCGTTTTTTAACGAAAATTCGGAAATTCGTTAATTTCAAATTTTCGTTTTAACAAATTTTTTATTTCCGAATTTTTCAATTTCCGAATTTTCGGACTTCCGAAATTTCGAGTTTCCGAATTTTTTAATTCCCGAATTTCCGAATTTTTAAATTTCCGAATTTTCGTATTTCCGAATTTCGAGTTTCCGAATTTTTTAATTCCCGAATTTCCGAATTTTCGTATTTCCGAATTTTCGTATTTCCGAATTTTTAAATTTCCGAATTTTCGTATTTCCGAATTTCGTTTTTTCTAATCTTAAAAATCCCGAATTTTTGAAATTTCAAATTTTTCATTTTTTATTTTCGATTTTCTCAATTTTAGAAATTTCTAATTTTTCATTTTTTTTTTATTTTCGAATTTTTAATTTTCGATTTCCAAAATTTCGAATTTTCGAATTTTTCATTTTCAAATTTCGAATTTTTCAATTTTCGAATTTTCCGATTTCAAATTTTTCGAATTTTCAAATTTTTCAATTTCGTATTTCCAAATTTTTACATTTCCGAATTTTCAATTTCGAATTTTCGTTATTTTTTAATTTTCGAAATTCCGAATTTTCGAAATTTCCAATTTTTCATGTTTTATTTTCGAATCTTTCAATTTTAGAAATTTTTCATTTTTTTTTAATTTTCGAATTTTTCATTTTCAAATTTCGAATTTTTAAATTTTCGAAATTTCGATTTTCGAAATTTTGAATTTTAGAATTTTAGAAATTTTAAATTTTAGAATTTCGAAATTTAAAATTTTAGAATTTCGAAATTTAAAATTTTAGAATTTCGAAATTTAAAATTTTAGAATTTCGAAATTTTAAATTTTAGAATTTCGAAATTTTAAATTTTAGAATTTCGAAATTTTAAATTTTAGAATTTCGAAATTTTAAATTTTAGAATTTCGAAATTTTAAATTTTAGAATTTCGAAATTCTAAATTTTAGAATTTCGAAATTTTAAATTTTAGAATTTCGAAATTTTTAATTTTAGAATTTCGAAATTTTTAATTTTAGAATTTTAGAATTTTTAATTTTTCGAATTTACGAATTTTTAATTTTCGAAATGTATAATTTTCGAAATTCCGAATTTTCTAATTTTGAAATTTAGAATTTTTCATTTTCGAATTTTCGAAATTTTTCATTTTCGAATTTTCGAAATTTTTCATTTTCGAATTTTCGAAATTTTTCATTTTCGAATTTTCGAAATTTTTCATTTTCGAAATTTCGATTTTTGGAATTTTTCATTTTCGAAATTTCGATTTTTAAAAAATTCGAAAGATAAAAAAAATTTAAATTCGAAAATTAAAAAAATTTAAAATTCGAAAATTAAAAAAATTTAAAATTCGAAAATTAAAAAAATCTGAATTTTCGAAATGTGGAGTTTCTGAAATTGTGGAATTTTCGTTTTTTTTATTTTCGAATTTTAGAAATTTCTAATTAAAAATTTTTCGTACTTCAGAATTTTTTCATTTCCGAAATTTTACGAATTTTTTGAATTTCCGAAAATTATTTTTTTGATTTTCGTTTCGTTCGTTTTTTTCGGAAATTTCGTTTTTTTGTTTTATTCGTTTTTTGCTTTTTCGAAAATCCGAAAATTCGGAATTGTGTAGCGCCTGTGTACTTTCTGTACAGGTGCTATCCTAAATTTTAAGGGGGATGGGAGTTAGTTGGCTCTCATCCATTTGATTTGGCTAAATTGGGCCACGGCTTTAGCTGGGCTGTACTGTGGGTCCATTCTGTTGTTTCCGGGGTGCTATACCACCCCAGAGCAACAGGTGGCGCTAGTGGAGTCCAGGCTAGGGTGCCTCTTGCCAGCAGCCAATGGGAAGGGAGTTTCCCTCGCGGGGCATACTGGGGGAGGGTACTTCTGGAGCAGACGCCATCGGGCGGGGTCTTGTTCCGGGTGTGGCGCCCACCTTCAGGGTGACCACACATCACGGCTCCCCGGCGAGATGGCCTACCAGGCCGGGGTGCGCGTGCCATGAGGTGTTTCTGGTTCCGGGACCATGTCGGCCCGGAACATCTGAAGCTGTGGCGGGGCAAGATAGCTGTTCGGTGGAGAGTCCATCTGAGGAGCGCCAATGAGAGGCTGGCGGTCCAACAGGGCCTAGACAATCCACCGGGGATCAAGGTGACCGGACACTGAGGGGGTGGATGTTGACCACCCATCAGTTGGTAACCTAATTGGAACTACCTGAGGAAGATCCAGGCAAGAAAAGTCTACTGAGGAGAGTAGTCTCCATAATCTAAGTTCTGAGGCAGAGACCTGTGTGACGGTATCGGTATGATATCCCCGTCAACGTTCCCTTCTTCCCATAACGAAAATCACCCCAATATTCCACGAGGAGGGATATCCCTGGAATCGCCCAGAAAGCCACACATGAGACAAGCTTACTGCTTGAACAACACAGACTTTAATGTTATAACACACACAGCTTATATGTCATTTCCAAAACTGTTACAATGACAAATCTCCGCCCCCCTCACACTGGGGCTTCCATACAGATGACTAGGTAGACACGACGGGGCCGATGCTGAAACACATTTTCTTTAGACAATGACATCAATGACGCTGAGCACTAGCTGTACTGAATACATCAACCAGACCGCTCGACCCCGCATATAGAGAGATAATTACCACAATGAAGCAATCAGAATAATTAACCCAAGCCACTTAAACCCAGCTCTCCTTCACACAACACAATAGATCAATTAACCTTTAGAAATAGTGAGGGGACATTAGCACATCAATAACCTGGCTAGCAGGGAGCAGTAAACTGAGACATATAGGCAAATGTATCACAATGGCCCCCCTTTTGCTCCCTGCTCCGGCAAACCCGGTTGGACCTTCCCTGGTCCAGTAGGGTTGACGGGTTCAGAGCTATTAGTCAGAGGTTAACTCCGTTTGGCATGACTGACCTCCCTTGGCAACTGCTTCAGACTCAGGTATGTCACCGGGTCGTCAGATCACACGCCGGTCAGTCCCCAAGTCTTTGTGCGATCTGCAAAGTCACCAGAAGTCAGTGTGAAGACAGCGAATGGGTCTGTGCGCCGCCGTCTAGGTGTCCCGCTATGGGAGGGGGCAGGTTATGGCTCTGAAGTGACAATCCCAGGAGATTCATAAAAAGAAAAAGTTATTTTTGTTGAAATGCTGTAGCACTGGTGCTCAGAGTCCGGGGGGGGGGGAATCAGAGCCCCATAAGGTCAGCCACCCCCTGCTCCCTCCGCAGCCGCCGGTTCTCCTCTTGGAGCTTCTCCTGCTCCATCTCCAGTTCATGCTGCTGTGACCTCAGGTGGTTGTTCTCCTCCTCCATGCTGCTTATGCACTCCTCCAGCTCTATGTACTCACGGATCAGCTCCTGCTTGCTCATGTCCTGCAGGCTCTCCACGTGGTCCTTCATCATCAGGAACTGGGTGGTGGTGTAAGGGGCCACCGGTGGGCCCTTGGCGAACATCTCGGCACGCATCTGGGACGCCCGCTGCGACTCCCTCTCCTCCAGTCGCTTCTTCTCCTCCCAGGTCAGCTTATTATACGGCTTCCAGGACCTCTTCTTCTTGAAGGGTGGCCGGCGGTGCCTCTTTCTGCCCAGCTCCCTCCAGGGCCCCTCCGGCTCAGGGCTGTCGCCCATGACCAGCTGACAATGGTGTTCCCTGTTGTCCGTAATAACAGATTGTACCATGAGGGCTTCGTAAGGGGTGCCCAATGGTTCTTCCTGACCCAGCTCCTTTGGATCCCAAGCCGAGTCTACACAATGGGCTGCTGCTGGTGGGCGGTACCCAGGTTGAGACCAATTTGACCTGGTGTTGTCATTCATAGGGCAATTCTGCTTGAAGTGACCCAGCTGTTTGCACCGGAAGCAGCGTTGTTCGTTGCCCTCCTGGCGATGATAGCGAGGGCTAGATGTCACCGGTCTGTTAGGAGGTTGGTATCTAGCGGTTGGTGGGTGTGAGGGCACCGTTTGTGGTGGAGGTTGTTCCTGTGGTGTGACCTGGTTCGTCTTGCGAGTATCTGCATATTCATCCGCCAACTTCGCGGCCTCTGGTAGAGTCATGGGCCTGCGATCTCTCACCCAATCCTTGACGTCCGTCTGGATGTGATTGTAAAATTGCTCCAGGAGCATTAGTTGCAAAATGTCCTCTGCGGTGGTGGCCTGGCTGCTGTTAGCCCAGTTAGAGGCCGACCGGGACAATTGGCATGCCCATTCCGCATAAGAGTCTTTCGTGGTTTTGCGTGAGTCCCTGAACTTCTGTCGGTGGGACTCTGGGGTTACTGCATAACGAGCCAGGAGCACTTCTTTAACCCGGGCGTAGCTATGAATATCCTGATCTGGCACGGTCCGGAAAGCATCAGAAGCTTTGCCTGACAGTTTGCCTGACAATATTGCAACCCAGTCTCCTCTAGCTATTCGGTGCAGGTTACATTGTCGCTCAAAATCCGCCAGGTAGTTATCAATTTCACAGTCCTTTTCATCAAAAGCTTTAAAAGCGCTAAACGGAATCTTCCTTGCGTCTGCTGTGCTGTACTCACTGTTTGGAGAATGTGCGGCTGCTTGTTGGACTGCTGCCAGTTTTAACTGTAGTTCTGCGTCCCTTGTTTGTTTATCCTTCTGTAGCTCTGCGTCCCTTATTTCTTTAGCCTTCTGTAGCTCTGCGTCCCTTATTTGTTTATCCTTCTGTAGTTCTGCGTCCCTTATTTCTTTAGCCTTCTGAAGTTCTGCGTCCCTTATTTCTTTAGCCTTCTGTAGCTCTGCGTCTCTTATTTGTTTAGCCTTCTGTAGCTCTGCGTCTCTTATTTGTTTATCCTCCTGTAGCTCTGCGTCTCTTATTTGTTTATCCTTCTGTAGCTCCGCGTCTCTTATTTCTTTAGCCTCCTTCGCTAACAGGTCCATCACTTTCAGTACCACATCTGGCGTTGGGTTCGGGCCGAACCACGCTAGCTTCTCTCCCATTAGCTTGTTGGCTGGCGATTCCTCCTCCTGAATCACTGGTGTCTCCATCTCTTGTACTGCTGGCGTTGCTGCAATCCCGTCCTCCTGGTCTAGCTCCATTGATTCTGCTATGATGACCCGATTGGTTTTGTTGCTAGCAATCCTTCCACGAACTTCCAGTAGTTCTTCCAGTGTCTGCTTGGAATCCGGGTGTGAAGGGGAATAGAAGGGAAAAATCCCACTGCTACCAACCAATTGTGACGGTATTGGTATGATATCCCCGTCAACGTTCCCTTCTTCCCATAACGAAAATCACCCCAATATTCCACGAGGAGGGATATCCCTGGAATCGCCCAGAAAGCCACACATGAGACAAGCTTACTGCTTGAACAACACAGACTTTAATGTTATAACACACACAGCTTATATGTCATTTCCAAAACTGTTACAATGACAAATCTCCGCCCCCCTCACACTGGGGCTTCCATACAGATGAGTAGGTAGACACGACGGGGCCGATGCTGAAACACATTTTCTTTAGACAATGACATCAATGACGCTGAGCACTAGCTGTACTGAATACATTAACTAGACAGCTCGACCCCGCATATAGAGAGATAATTACCACAATGAAGCAATCAGAATAATTAACACAAGCCACTTAAACCCAGCTCTCCTTCACACAACACAATAGATCAATTAACCTTTAGAAATAGTGAGGGGACATTAGCACATCAATAACCTGGCTAGCAGGGAGCAGTAAACTGAGACATATAGGCAAATGTATCACATACACTATACCCACTCCGGCTGGAGTAGCGACGAAAGCAAAGTGTTGTCGGAAACCGGATTGTTTCCGCAGCGTTACGCCTGGATCTGCTTTTCCTTATACTACTTCTTCACTCTCTACCTCAAGTTTTATTGTTTGCCGTGTTGGGCGAAATAAAAGCACAAGAAAATACACCTGCTGTCCGGACATTCCATTTACTGAGACTCTCATCATCTACCCCGAGACGCCCACAGAGGTAACACGCCATCCCAATCTATAACCAGCGGAACCTTCGGGGGGTGAGCGCTACATACAAGTACCAGACGGGCCGGTCTGAGCATTTCTGGGATTGTCACACACAACCATCTCTCGGGGTTTACAGAGAGAGGTGGGGAAAAGTGAAAACATCCAGTGAGCGGCAGTTGTGTGTGGGAAAATGCCTTGTTGATGTCAGAGGAGAATGGGTTCCAGATGAGAGAAAGGCAATAGTAACTCAAATAATTAGGGTTGTCCCGATACCACTTTTTTAGGACTGAGTACAAGTACCGATACTTTTTTTCAAGTACTCGCCGATACCGAATACCGATACTTTTTTAAAATGTGTCCCCAAATGCAGCCATGTCCCCCCATATCCAGCCTTGTCTCCCCCATATGCAGCCATGTCCCCCCACAAATGCAGCCATGTCTCCCCCATATCCAGCCATGTCCCCCCCATATGCAGCCATGTCTCCCCCATATCCAGCCATGTCTCCCCCCATATGCAGCCATGTCCCCCCATATCCAGCTATGTCCCCCCCATATGCAGCCATGTCCCCCCATATCCAGCCCTGTCTCTCCCATATCCAGCTATGTCCCCCCATATGCAGCCATGTCTCCCCCATATATCCAGCTATGTCCCCCCATATGCAGCCATGTCTCCCCCATATATCCAGCCATGTCCCCCCATATGCAGCCATGTCCCCCCCCATATCCAGCTATGTCTCCCCCCATATCCAGCCATGTCCCCCCATATGCAGCCATGTCTCCCCCCCATATCCAGCTATGTCTCCCCCCATATCCAGCCATGTCCCCCCATGCAGCCATGTCCCCCCATATGCAGCCATGTCCCCCCCATATCCAGCCATGTCTCCCCCCCATATCCAGCCATGTCTCCCCCCATATCCAGCCATGTCCCCCCCATGCAGCCATGTCCCCCCATATCCAGCTATGTCTCCCCCCATATCCAGCCATGTCCCCCCATATGCAGCCATGTCTCCCCCCATATGCAGCCATGTCTCCCCCCATATGCAGCCATGTCCCCCCATATCCAGCCATGTCCCCCATATCCAGCTATGTCCCCCCCATATGCAGCCATGTCTCCCCATATCCAGCTATGTCCCCCCATATCCAGCCCTGTCTCCCCCATATCCAGCTATGTCCCCCCATATGCAGCCATGTCTCCCCCATATATCCAGCCATGTCCCCCCATATGCAGCCATGTCCCCCCCCCATATCCAGCTATGTCTCCCCCCATATCCAGCCATGTCCCCCTGTAACAGCTACCCAAGTAGTGTGAGGGCCTCAGCCGTTGGAGACGTCCTTTTCCCTGGCAAGCTGCGATATGCAGGTACCGCCGGTATATCCCATCGAACGCCCTTCCAAGAAACGAGACGGACTACGTTTGAAGGGTCAAGCAGACTGACTTTTATTGCACATTTCACCTGCTTATATGTGGTTACAAAAACTTACAGGAACAATGACACTCTCCGCCCCCCCCCCCTCACACAGGGGGAGCTTCAATACACATGCTTTGAAATAATGACATCTCCTTGAATTACTCACTTAGTCAGGATCTAGCCACTCCGGCAACGAGATCCACTTAACATAATCTGATCAGACACCTTCCTTTCTCAATAGAATTCAATTAACCTTTAGAACAATAAACACTCACAGATCATCCCATCAGCATACACCTGACAGAAGACTGCTAACTTGAACAATGCACAAAAGAGTCAATTAGCTATGCAAAGGGACTATTAGCATTCAACAGTGAAGAGTCCCTTGCATGATTAACCCTTTGAGCTCAGAATACAATGTGGTAAATCCAATTGTAACAAGTCCTGCAGTTATTATCAATGTCCAGGCAGAATAGTCCATAATCCGTTACACTGCCCCCCTTTTGTGGAACACTCCGGCAGACCCGGATTGATCCTTTTCGGATCAACTTGGGGATGTCCGGTCTGCTGTTAGGGTAAAAGTTCCGTTTGCCTGGACAGTCCGTCGGCCTTCCCATTGGCTTACCAGGTCGGTAGCTGATGGTGACGGTGAAGAATAGAATTCAGTTCTGGAACAGTCACTTGCTTTGCTCTCTCAATGGCTCCCAAAACCTGTTGCTGATGCTCTTGGGACAGATACGGCACCACCTGGATGCAAATCCCATTTAATCTTTTGACAATTTCCGCCTGTTTGTGTATTTCAATGTTCAAGCCACGGGACATCTCATAATACATGACATAGTGTCGTTGCATCTCTGATTTCTCACTGGCCAACTTGTCACATTCCCATTTTAGACTGTGATATTGTGCCGGATCTACAGTACATGTCGGGGAAGGTAGTCTTACCCGGTTCTCAACAGCAAGCGGGTTGATTCCAGCAACGCGGGTGGTCACGGGACAAGCAGCAGCCGGTGTAGGTAAATAAGCCGAAGTCAGAGGGCCAATGTCGTTGCCCAGCACCACCTCGGCAGGTAGGTTGTCCATGATACCAACTGTGGTCTTTCCTGACCCGGCTCCCCAGTCTAAGTGCACCCGGGCGGTGGGTACGCGAAATACAGCACCCCCTGCGACCCGGACGGCAACTGTGCGAGTGGACACGTTCTCTGGCTTTACCAGATGTTTTTGAATCAGAGTGATAGTAGTCCCGGAATCTCTTAGGCCTTGTGCTACTTGTCCATTCACTCGTACCTCCTGACGGTGATGCTGACGGTTATCCGGAGAGGCCGCTTGTATTGGGTCTGCCTCATACCAAATTCCCAGACATTCCTCAGGGCCCCCCTCGGTCTCCACTCCAGGCAGTGGGCCGCAGAGGGACGTGATGGAGTGACCTCTGTGTTGGGTGTTGTGCGTCTCCAATTGTTATTTGTAGCTCTCAAAGGGCAATAACGAGCAATATGTCCCGTGTCGCTGCAGTGATGGCACGTCACCCTAGGCGAATCCCGGGGGTAGTTGCTAGGCCCCTGAGGACGTGGTGGGACTGGAGCCCGAAACTCTGGGCGTGGGGTGACGGTTGGAGTACGCGGTTCTACCTCATGAGCCAGCCGCATAGTACCCTGGCTTACTTTCCTTGTCTCCGCGTACTCATCTGCTAGCCGAGCCGCCTCGTTTAAGTTAGCGGGCCGGCGATCTCGTACCCAGTCTTGTATGTCTGCGGCCAGGTCTTGGAAGAAATGTTCCATTAGGAACAGCTGCAATACTTCCTCCCCGGTGTTGGCCTTGCACCCTTGGACCCAAAGGGATGCCACCCTTTGTAACTGGTTGGCCCATTCCATGTGGGAGTCCACAGCCATCTTCTTGGACTCCCGGAAGCGCCGGCGGTAGGCTTCTGGCGTTACGGCATATCGGGTTAGCAGCGCCTTTTTAACTTGCTGATATTGTAAAATATCCTCTGGAGCGAGAGCCCGAAAGGCTTCATTGGCTTTGCCCGACAATTTCCCCGACAAAATAGTGACCCATTGGTCTGGTGGTACCTGGTGTAGTGAGCACTGCCTCTCAAAGTCCGCCAAATATCCATCGATTTCCTCCTCACTTTCTACAAAAGCTTTAAATGCAGTGAACGGTATTTTCTTTCCTGTAGCAGCAGGTGGGGGGGTAGGAACTGCAGGTGTAATGGGCTGTCTCGCTCTTACCAGTTCCAGTTCTTGTCCCCTCTTCGTTTGTATTTCTTCCCTTGCTTCCCGGAACAGCTGGTTGATTAGTTCCACGGACGTTTCTGGATACAAGGATAATCTCCGCTGTACAATCCCAGTAATTACATCTTCTTTGCTGACCGGTGCAAGGAGCTCCGTTCCTTCCATGGATCCATCCATTTCGTCCAGCTCCAGCAGGTCAGCTATCAGCTCCCTCCGTGGTCTGTTGCTGGCGCTCCTACCACGACTCTCCAATAGATCTTTTAGTGTGGATCTTTTCAGCCTGGCGTACTGCGACTCCATTCAGCACTTGCTCTTTGGATAAAAGGACCATCCCACTGCTGCCAACCAATGTAACGGCTACCCACTGGTAGTGAGGGGTATCGGCCGTTGGCGACGTCCTTTTCCCTGGCAAGCTGCGAGATGCAGGTACCGCCGGTATATCCCATCGAACGCCCTTCCAAGAAACGAGACGTGCTACGTTTGAAGGGTCAAGCAGACTGACTTTTATTGCACATTTCACCTAGCTTATATGTGGTTACAAAAACTTACAGGAACAATGACACTCTCCGCCCCCCCCCCCTCACACAGGGGGAGCTTCAATACACATGCTTTGAAATAATGACATCTCCTTGAATTACTCACTTAGTCAGGATCTAGCCACTCCGGCAACGAGATCCACTTAACATAATCTGATCAGACACCTTCCTTTCTCAATAGAATTCAATTAACCTTTAGAACAATAAACACTCACAGATCATTCCATCAGCATACACCTGACAGAAGACTGCTAACTTGAACAATACACAAAAGAGTCAATTAGCTATGCAAAGGGACTATTAGCATTCAGCAGTGAAGAGTCCCTTGCATGATTAACCCTTTGAGCTCAGAATACAATGTGGTAAATCCAACTGTAACAAGTCCTGCAGTTATTATCAATGTCCAGGCAGAATAGTCCACATATGCAGCCATGTCTCCCCCCCATATCCAGATATGTCTCCCCCCATATGCAGCCATGTCCCCCCCCCCCCATATCCAGCCATGTCCCCCCATATCCAGCTATGTCTCCCCCCATATCCAGCCATGTCCCCCCCATGCAGCCATGTCCCCCCATATGCAGCCATGTCCCCCCCCCCCATATCCAGCCATATCCCCCCATATCCAGCTATGTCTCCCCCCATATCCAGCCATGTCCCCCCATATCCAGCTATGTCTCCCCCCATATCCAGCCATGTCCCCCCCATGCAGCCATGTCCCCCCATATACAGCCATGTCTCCCCCCCATATCCAGCCATGTCCCCCCATATCCAGCCATGCCCCCCATATGCAGCCATGTCCCCCCCATATCCAGCGATGTCTCCCGCCATATCCAGCCATGTCCCCCCATATGCAGCCATGTCTCCCCCCCATATCCAGCTATGTCTCCCCCCATATCCAGCCATGTCCCCCCCATGCAGCCATGTCCTCCCGTATACAGCCATGTCTCCCCCCCATATCCAGCCATGTCCCCCCATATCAAGCCATGTCTCCCCCCATATCCAGCCATGTCCCCCCATATCCAGCCATGTCCCCCATATCCAGCCATGTCCCCCCATATCCAGCCATGTCCCCCATATGCAGCCATGTCTCCCCCCATGCAGTCATGTCTCCCCCCCATATCCAGCCATGTCCCCCTTACCTGCATCCCGCCGCATCCCCGCTGCCGCCGACGCGCGGGGAACATTACAGCTTTCATTTGAATAGCTGTAATGATTCGCGCCGCGCTGCGTATAGACACTCCCCCTTGCTCGGGATTGGACAGTTCACCCAAACAAGGGGGAGTGTCTATACGTGGCGCGGCGCGAATCATTACAGCTATTCAAATGAAAGCTGTAATGTTCCCCGCCCGTATTACCCAGTCGGCGGTAGCGGGGATGCGGCGGGATGCGGCGTAGCGGCGGCGTGGGGCAAGTATTCTATTTCTGTTTCGGGGGTATTTGCGGGAGTACAAGTACTCCCGCAAATACTCGGAATCGGTCCCGATACTAGTATCGGTATCGGGACAACCCTAGAAATATCCACTCGTTACATCCAAGCAGGGGCAGCCTGTCCATTAAGGGCCCCCAGGCGCTGCCCCCTCTCTCCTCGCCACCCCCATATATAGTTATATTTATGAGGAATGTTTCCAACACCTTGTTGAATCTATGCCACAAATAGTGTCCGGTGAGTGTGTATACGTGATTCTGCGCAGGAGGGCCGCCCTGTATCAGTAAATCAGCTAGAGGGCGCTCACTAACTGGTTAATAATAAAGTCTAGAAAGTCGCAGAATTAGCGGTTGTTATTTTGGGTTCATCTATTTATAGAGATGTCGGCGTCCCTTCGGATATATTTTAGGATTTCTAATTCTGGAGAAGAGTTATTGTTGTGCAATGGTTCAAAAAGTAGGGAAGGGGAACAAAAAAAGCACTGACATTTGCCAACATCCGAAATATTGAACAGGGAAAAGGTTGCTGCTAAGGGCAGTGGCAAGGCGGACCTTCAAGGCAAGACAGGGACATAGGATTTAGAAAAATATAAACTTTTAATTACAAAAATACAGTAAGATACATAAAGAGAATACATAAAAACCATATAGGATATATGTTCAAATGCAAAAAATCCTTTTCGTCTACGTGTTTCGCCTTTTGGCCTTCCTCAGGACGAGGTTAGGAGAATTTGACAGTGGGATTATTAAATATTTCATTACTCTGAAAAGAAATATAATAAATTATAACATTTGACAGATCATAGTTTAACCACTTGAGACCCGCGCTATAGACAAAAGACGTCAACAGCGCGGTTCTCAGGTGCCAACTGGACGTCTTTGGACGTCATTTGAAGTGCATTACCCGCGCGCGCCACTGGGGGGCACGCGGCGGGTAACCACTGTGTCGCCGCATCGCTGGGGACCCGATGCGTGTACCTGGCGGCCGCGATGTCCGCCGGGGTACACGCGATCGTCGGGAACACAGCAGCACGTGGAGCTCTGTGTGTAATGATGGGGTGTAAACACAGAGCTCCACGTCCTGTCAGAGGAGAGGAGACCGATCTGTGTCCCTTGTACATAGGAACACAGCATCGGTCACCTCCCCCAGTCACCCCCCTCCCCCCACACAGTTAGAACACACCCAGGCTACACATTTAACCCCTTCCTCACCCCCTAGTGTTAACCCCTTCCCTGCCAGTCACATTTATACAGTAATTAGTGCATATTTATAGCGCTGATCGCTGTATAAATGTGAATGGTCCCAAATTTGTGTCAAAAGTGTCCGATACGTCCGCCCCGCAATATCGCAGTCCCAATAAAAATCGCAGATCGCCGCCATTACTAGTAAAAAAAAAATAATGCAAAAAAATCCTAATCATAAAAACCGTAGAGGTGATCAAATACCACTAAAAGAAAGCTCTATTTGTGGGGAAAAAAGGACGTCGATTTTGTTTGGGAGCCGCGTCGCACGACCGCGCAAATGTCAGTTAAAGCGACGCAGTGTCGGAATCTGAAATTTCGCCTGGGCACGAAGGGGGTTTATGTGCCCAGTAAGCAAGTGGTTAATGCACGAAAATCAGGGACAGTGAAATCCTTCCATATGGGGAGAGACACCCGGTGCAGAGTGGGGAGAGACACCCGGTGCAGAGTGGGGAGAGACACCCGGTGCAGAGTGGGGAGAGACACCCGGTGCAGAGTGGGGAGAGACACCCGGTGCAGAGTGGGGAGAGACGCCCGGTGCAGAGTGGGGAGAGACACCCGGTGCAGAGTGGGGAGAGACACCCGGTGCAGAGTGGGGAGAGACACCCGGTGCAGAGTGGGGAGAGACACGCGGTGCAGAGTGAGGAGAGGCACCCGGTGCAGAGTGGGGAGAGACACCCGGTGCAGAGTGGGGAGAGACACCCGGTGCAGAGTGGGGAGAGACACCCGGTGCAGAGTGGGGAGAGACACCCGGTGCAGAGTGAAGAGAGACTCCCGGTGCAGAGTGGGGAGAGACACCCGGTGCAGAGTGGGGAGAGACACCCGGTGCAGAGTGGGGAGAGACACCCGGTGCAGAGTGAGGAGTGACACCCGGTGCAGAGTGGGGAGAGACACCCGGTGCAGAGTGAAGAGAGACTCCCGGTGCAGAGTGGGGAGAGACACCCGGTGCAGAGTGGGGAGAGACACCCGGTGCAGAGTGAGGAGTGACACCCGGTGCAGAGTGGGGAGAGACACCCGGTGCAGAGTGAAGAGAGACTCCCGGTGCAGAGTGGGGAGAGACACCTGGTGCAGAGTGGGGAGAGACACGCGGTGCAGAGTGGGGAGAGACACCCGGTGCAGAGTGAAGAGAGACTCCCGGTGCAGAGTGGGGAGAGACACCCGGTGCAGAGTGGGGAGAGACACCCGGTGCAGAGTGGGGAGAGACACCCGGTGCAGAGTGAGGAGAGACACCCGGTGCAGAGTGGGGAGAGACACCCGGTGCAGAGTGGGGAGAGACACCCGGTGCAGAGTGGGGAGAGACACCCGGTGCAGAGTGGGGAGAGACACCCGGTGCAGAGTGGGGAGAGACGCCCGGTGCAGAGTGGGGAGAGACACCCGGTGCAGAGTAAGGAGAGACACCCGGTGCAGAGTGGGGAGAGACACCCGGTGCAGAGTGAGGAGAGACGCCCGGTGCAGAGTGGGGAGAGACGCCCGGTGCAGAGTGGGGAGAGACACCCGGTGCAGAGTGGGGAGAGACACCCGGTGCAGAGTGAGGAGAGACACCCGGTGCAGAGTGGGGAGAGACACCCGGTGCAGAGTGAGGAGAGACACCCGGTGCAGAGTGGGGAGAGACACCCGGTGCAAAGTGCAGAGTGGGGAGAGACACCCGGTGCAGAGTGGGGAGAGACACCCGGTGCAGAGTGAGGAGAGACACCCGGTGCAGAGTGGGGAGAGACACCCGGTGCAGAGTGGGGAGAGACACCCGGTGCAGAGTGGGGAGAGACGCCCGGTGCAGAGTGGGGAGAGACACCCGGTGCAGAGTGGGGAGAGACACCCGGTGCAGAGTGGGGAGAGACACCCGGTGCAGAGTGGGGAGAGACACGCGGTGCAGAGTGAGGAGAGGCACCCGGTGCAGAGTGGGGAGAGACACCCGGTGCAGAGTGGGGAGAGACACCCGGTGCAGAGTGGGGAGAGACACCCGGTGCAGAGTGGGGAGAGACACCCGGTGCAGAGTGAAGAGAGACTCCCGGTGCAGAGTGGGGAGAGACACCCGGTGCAGAGTGGGGAGAGACACCCGGTGCAGAGTGGGGAGAGACACCCGGTGCAGAGTGAGGAGTGACACCCGGTGCAGAGTGGGGAGAGACACCCGGTGCAGAGTGAAGAGAGACTCCCGGTGCAGAGTGGGGAGAGACACCCGGTGCAGAGTGGGGAGAGACACCCGGTGCAGAGTGAGGAGTGACACCCGGTGCAGAGTGGGGAGAGACACCCGGTGCAGAGTGAAGAGAGACTCCCGGTGCAGAGTGGGGAGAGACACCTGGTGCAGAGTGGGGAGAGACACGCGGTGCAGAGTGGGGAGAGACACCCGGTGCAGAGTGAAGAGAGACTCCCGGTGCAGAGTGGGGAGAGACACCCGGTGCAGAGTGGGGAGAGACACCCGGTGCAGAGTGGGGAGAGACACCCGGTGCAGAGTGAGGAGAGACACCCGGTGCAGAGTGGGGAGAGACACCCGGTGCAGAGTGGGGAGAGACACCCGGTGCAGAGTGGGGAGAGACACCCGGTGCAGAGTGGGGAGAGACACCCGGTGCAGAGTGGGGAGAGACGCCCGGTGCAGAGTGGGGAGAGACACCCGGTGCAGAGTAAGGAGAGACACCCGGTGCAGAGTGGGGAGAGACACCCGGTGCAGAGTGAGGAGAGACGCCCGGTGCAGAGTGGGGAGAGACGCCCGGTGCAGAGTGGGGAGAGACACCCGGTGCAGAGTGGGGAGAGACACCCGGTGCAGAGTGAGGAGAGACACCCGGTGCAGAGTGGGGAGAGACACCCGGTGCAGAGTGAGGAGAGACACCCGGTGCAGAGTGGGGAGAGACACCCGGTGCAAAGTGCAGAGTGGGGAGAGACACCCGGTGCAGAGTGGGGAGAGACACCCGGTGCAGAGTGAGGAGAGGCACCCGGTGCAGAGTGGGGAGAGGCACCCGGTGCAGAGTGGGGAGAGACACCCGGTGCAGAGTGGGGAGAGGCACCCGGTGCAGAGTGGGGAGAGACACCCGGTGCAGAGTGGGGAGAGACACCCGGTGCAGAGTGGGGAGAGACACCCGGTGCAGAGTGGGGAGAGACACCCGGTGCAGAGTGGGGAGAGACACCCGGTGCAGAGTGAGGAGAGACACCCGGTGCAGAGTGGGGAGAGACACCCGGTGCAGAGTGGGGAGAGACTCCCGGTGCAGAGTGAGGAGAGACGCCCGGTGCAGAGTGGGGAGAGACACCCGGTGCAGAGTGGGGAGAGACACCCGGTGCAGAGTGGGGAGAGACACCCGGTGCAGAGTGGGGAGAGACACCCGGTGCAGAGTGGGGAGAGACACCCGGTGCAGAGTGGGGAGAGACACCCGGTGCAGAGTGGGGAGAGACACCCGGTGCAGAGTGGGGAGAGACTCCCGGTGCAGAGTGGGGAGAGACTCCCGGTGCAGAGTGGGGAGAGACACCCGGTGCAGAGTGGGGAGAGACACCCGGTGCAGAGTGGGGAGAGACTCCCGGTGCAGAGTGGGGAGAGACTCCCGGTGCAGAGTGGGGAGAGACACCCGGTGCAGAGTGGGGAGAGACGCCTGGTGCAGAGTGGGGAGAGACTCCCGGTGCAGAGTGGGGAGAGACACCCGGTGCAGAGTGAGGAGAGACACCCGGTGCAGAGTGGGGAGAGACACCCGGTGCAGAGTGGGGAGAGACACCCGGTGCAGAGTGGGGAGAGACACCCGGTGCAGAGTGGGGAGAGACACCCGGTGCAGAGTGGGGAGAGACACCCGGTGCAGAGTGGGGAGAGAGACCACGGTGCAGAGTGGGGAGAGACACCCGGTGCAGAGTGAGGAGAGACACCCGGTGCAGAGTGGGGAGAGACGCCCGGTGCAGAGTGGGGAGAGACACCCGGTGCAGAGTGGGGAGAGACGCCCGGTGCAGAGTGGGGAGAGACGCCCGGTGCAGAGTGAGGAGTGACACCCGGTGCAGAGTGGGGAGAGACACCCGGTGCAGAGTGGGGAGAGACACCCGGTGCAGAGTGGGGAGAGACACCCGGTGCAGAGTGAGGAGAGACACCCGGTGCAGAGTGGGGAGAGACACCCGGTGCAGAGTGAGGAGAGACACCCGGTGCAGAGTGGGGAGAGACACCCGGTGCAGAGTGGGGAGAGACACCCGGTGCAGAGTGGGGAGAGACACCCGGTGCAGAGTGGGGAGAGACACCCGGTGCAGAGTGAGGAGAGACACCCGGTGCAGAGTGGGGAGATGCACCCGGTGCAGAGTGGGGAGAGACACCCGGTGCAGAGTGGGGAGAGACACCCGGTGCAGAGTGAGGAGAGACACCCGATGCAGAGTGAGGAGAGACACCCGGTGCAGAGTGGGGAGAGACACCCGGTGCAGAGTGGGGAGAGACACCCGGTGCAGAGTGGGGAGAGACGCCCGGTGCAGAGTGGGGAGAGACGCCCGGTGCAGAGTGAGGAGTGACACCCGGTGCAGAGTGGGGAGAGACACCCGGTGCAGAGTGCAGATTGGGGAGAGACACCCGGTGCAGAGTGGGGAGAGACACCCGGTGCAGAGTGGGGAGAGACGCCCGGTGCAGAGTGAGGAGAGACGCCCGGTGCAGAGTGGGGAGAGACACCCGGTGCAGAGTGGGGAGAGACACCCGGTGCAGAGTGGGGAGAGACGCCCGGTGCAGAGTGGGGAGTGACGCCCGGTGCAGAGTGGGGAGAGACACCCGGTGCAGAGTGGAGAGAGACACCCGGTGCAGAGTGGGGAGAGACACCCGGTGCAGAGTGAGGAGAGACACCCGGTGCAGAGTGGGGAGAGACACCCGGTGCAGAGTGGGGAGAGACACCCGGTGCAGAGTGGGGAGAGACACCCGGTGCAGAGTGAGGAGAGACACCCGGTGCAGAGTGGGGAGAGACACCCGGTGCAGAGTGAGGAGAGACACCCGGTGCAGAGTGAGGAGAGACACCCGGTGCAGAGTGAGGAGAGACACCCGGTGCAGAGTGGGGAGTGACACCCGGTGCAGAGTGGGGAGAGACACCCGGTGCAGAGTGAGGAGAGACACCCGGTGCAGAGTGAGGAGAGACACCCGGTGCAGAGTGGGGAGTGACACCCGGTGCAGAGTGGGGAGTGACACCCGGTGCAGAGTGGGGAGAGACACCCGGTGCAGAGTGGGGAGAGACACCCGGTGCAGAGTGGGGAGAAACACCCGGTGCAGAGTGGGGAGAGACACCCGGTGCAGAGTGGGGAGAAACACCCGGTGCAGAGTGGGGAGAGACACCCGGTGCAGAGTGGGGAGAGACGCCCGGTGCAGAGTGGGGAGAGACGCCCGGTGCAGAGTGGGGAGAGACGCCCGGTGCAGAGTGGGGAGAGACACCCGGTGCAGAGTGGGGAGAGACACCCGGTGCAGAGTGGGGATAGACACCGGTGCAGAGTGGGGAGAGACACCCGGTGCAGAGTGGGGAGAGACACCCGGTGCAGAGTGGGGAGAGACACCCGGTGCAGAGTGGGGAGAGACACCCGGTGCAGAGTGAGGAGAGACACCCGGCGCAGAGTGGGGAGAGACACCCGGTGCAGAGTGGAGAGAGACACCCGGTGCAGAGTGGGGAGAGACACCCGGTGCAGAGTGGGGAGAGACACCCGGTGCAGAGTGGGGAGAGACACCCGGTGCAGAGTGGGGAGAGACACCCGGTGCAGAGTGGGGGAGAGACACCCGGTGCAGAGTGGGGAGAGACACCCGGTGCAGAGTGGGGAGAGACACCCGGTGCAGAGTGGGGGAGAGACTCCCGGTGCAGAGTGGGGAGAGGCACCCGGTGCAGAGTGGGGAGAGACACCCGGTGCAGAGTGGGGATAGACACCGGTGCAGAGTGGGGAGAGACACCCGGTGCAGAGTGGGGAGAGACACCCGGTGCAGAGTGGGGAGAGACACCCGGTGCAGAGTGGGGAGAGACACCCGGTGCTGTGCAGAGTGGGGAGAGACACCCGGTGCAGAGTGGGGAGAGACACCCGGTGCAGAGTGGGGAGAGACACCCAGTGCAGAGTGGGGAGAGACACCCGGTGCAGAGTAGGGAGAGACGCCCGGTGCAGAGTGGGGAGAGACACCCGGTGCAGAGTGCAGATTGGGGAGAGACACCCGGTGCAGAGTGGGGAGAGGCACCCGGTGCAGAGTGGGGAGAGACACCCGGTGCAGAGTGGGGAGAGACGCCCGGTGCAGAGTGGGGAGAGACGCCCGGTGCAGAGTGGGGAGAGACACCCGGTGCAGAGTGGGGAGAGACACCCGGTGCAGAGTGGAGAGAGACACCCGGTGCAGAGTGGGGAGAGACACCCGGTGCAGAGTGGGGAGAGACACCAGGTGCAGAGTGGGGAGAGACACCCGGCGCAGAGTGGGGAGAGACACCCGGTGCAGAGTGGGGGAGAGACACCCGGTGCAGAGTGGGGAGAGACACCCGGTGCAGAGTGGGGAGAGACACCCGGTGCAGAGTGGGGTAGAGACTCCCGGTGCAGAGTGGGGAGAGGCACCCGGTTCAGAGTGGGGAGAGACACCCGGTGCAGAGTGGGGATAGACACCGGTGCAGAGTGGGGAGAGACACCCGGTGCAGAGTGGGGAGAGACACCCGGTGCAGAGTGGGGAGAGACACCCGGTGCAGAGTGGGGAGAGACACCCGGTGCAGTGCAGAGTGGGGAGAGACACCCGGTGCAGAGTGGGGAGAGACACCCGGTGCAGAGTGGGGAGAGACACCCGGTGCAGAGTGGGGAGAGACGCCCGGTGCAGAGTGGGGAGAGACGCCCGGTGCAGAGTGGGGGAGAGACACCCGGTGCAGAGTGGGGAGAGACACCCGGTGCAGAGTGGGGAGAGACACCCGGTGCAGAGTGGGGAGAGACGCCCGGTGCAGAGTGGGGAGAGACGCCCGGTGCAGAGTGGGGAGAGACACCCGGTGCAGTGCAGAGTGGGGAGAGACACCCGGTGCAGAGTGGGGAGAGACACCCGGTGCAGAGTGGGGAGAGACACCCGGTGCAGAGTGGGGAGAGACACCCGGTGCAGAGTGGGGAGAGACACCCGGTGCAGAGTGGGGAGAGACACCCGGTGCAGAGTGGGGAGAGACGCCCGGTGCAGAGTGGGGAGAGACGCCCGGTGCAGAGTGGGGAGAGACACCCGGTGCAAAGTGCAGAGTGGGGAGAGACACCCGGTGCAGAGTGGGGAGAGACACCCGGTGCAGAGTGGGGAGAGACACCCGGTGCAGAGTGGGGAGAGACGCCCGGTGCAGAGTGGGGAGAGACGCCCGGTGCAGAGTGGGGGAGAGACACCCGGTGCAGAGTGGGGAGAGACACCCGGTGCAGAGTGGGGAGAGACACCCGGTGCAGAGTGGGGAGAGACGCCCGGTGCAGAGTGGGGAGAGACACCCGGTGCAGAGTGCAGAGTGGGGAGAGACACCCGGTGCAGAGTGGGGAGAGGCACCCGGTGCAGAGTGAGGAGAGACACCCGGTGCAGAGTGGGGAGAGACACCCGGTGCAGAGCGGGGAGAGACACCCGGTGCAGAGTGGGGAGAGACACCCGGTGCAGAGTGGGGAGAGACACCAGGTGCAGAGTGGGGAGAGGCACCCGGTGCAGAGTGAGGAGAGACACCCGGTGCAGAGTGGGGAGAATCACAAATATGTTTTGTAAGTTTTTTTACTTTTTCATCACTTTTTTTTATTTTTATTTGTAGCTTGTCGCTTACTTTTTTTAATTTTTGTATCATTTTTCTTATTATTATTCTTTACTTTTTTATTTTATTAATTTAATTATTATTTCTTCTTCTTTCTTTTTTTTTTATCATTTTTTTTTCACTTAACTTTTTTGCTATCACACAGGAGAAAACTATTTCCTGTGTATTAGCAATTGGAGGTGACATGTTCTCTTTATTGACCCTGTCACCTCCAAAACAGGAGTCCTAGCACTGTGCTAGAACTCCTGTCACAGCTGAGATGGGAAGAGCATCGCCGCAATCACTTGTTAATGAGTGGATTCCCCCATAACTTACCGGCCTCAACTGTATGTTCCGGGCATCGGGGGACTCCATGCCACCGCTGCCCCTTGGAGCCCTGCCGCCCCAAGGCCTGGCCTCAGTGGCCTTGTGGGAAATCCGGGAATTTTTGCATTTGAACATATATCCTCTATGGTTTTTATGTATCTTATTGTATTTTTGTAATTACAAGTTTATATTTTTCTAAATCCTATGTCCCTGTCTTGCCTGAAAGGTCCGCCTTGTCACTGCCCTTAGCAGCAACCTTTTCCCCGTTGTGCAATGATGTTTTCACAATAAGAGAAAATGGGAACTTCACTTCTCTGAGGGAACTTCACTTTCTCCATCAATGTGAACTCTGTGTGATCCTGCTAGCCTTAGTAAATAGATAGGAAGGGGCAGGTTCCCCTCCATCGGGGGAGGGGGGGGGCGTATTTTCCAGACCTCTGACTTTATAGGCCTCTGAACAAACTCCTGAAGATCGCCCCCTTGCGGAAGCCATGGACCGCGGCGAAGAGCACCGCTCTACTAGAACCAGGGCCGGGACAAGGGGTGGGCGTGAAGGGCGGCTGCCCACGGTGGTATTATGTGAGGTGGAAGGAGATTGGAGGGAGGAGATTGGAGGGAGGAGATTGGAGGGAGGAGATCTGTGTTGGAAAGGATAATGCCGGGGTCAGCAGGGGGTAAAAATTGTTCTAGGAGGGAAAATCAGTGTTGGGATGGGGGGGGGTGGAGAAAGAGGATTTGTGCTAGAAGGGGGGGGAGTTTGTGCTAGAACAGGTGATATGGTAAAGGGGGAGAAAGGGAAATTGTGCTAGGAGGGGAAATTTGGGGGGCTAGGAGTGGTAATTTAGGGGGATCAGTGCTAGGGTGGGGGATGGCGAAAGAGGATTTGTGCTAGGAGGGGAAATTTGGGGGGCTAGGGGGGGTAAATTAGGGGTATCAGTGTTGGGAGGACAAAGAGGATTTGTGCTAGGAGGGGGGTGGGGGGGTTGTGCTAGAACAGGTGATATAGTAAAGGGGGAGGAAGGGAAATTGTGCTAGGAGGGGAAATTTGGGGGGGCTAGGGGGGGTAATTTAGGGGGATCAGTGTCGGGAGGAGAAAGAGGATTTGTGCTAGAAGGGGAGATTTAGGGGGTTGTTCTAGAACAGGTGGTATGGTAAAGGGGGAGGAAGGGAAATTGTGCTAGGAGGGGCAATTTGGGGGGCTGAGGGGGGTAAATTAGGGGTATCAGTGTTGGGAGGGGGGGTTGGGGGAGTTTGTGCTAGAACAGGTGGTATGGTAAAGGGGGAGAAAGGGAAATTGTGCTAGGAGGGGAAATTTGGGGGGCTAGCAGTGGTAAATTAGGGGGATCTGTGTTGGGAGGGGGATGGGGAAAGAGGATTTGTGCTAGGAGGGGGGATTTGGGGGGGTTGTGCTAGAATAGGTGATATAGTAAATGGGGAGGAAGGGAATTTGTGCTAGGAGGGGGATTTGGGGGGGGGATTGTGCTAGTAGGGATGATTGAGGGGTAATAGGAATGGAAATTTGGGAGGGGAAGGATATGTGCTATAAGGGGGGAATTGGGTTATTTTATGCTAGAAGAGTTGATATGGGGAGGGGGATCTGTGCTAGTACGGATGATTGGGGGGTATTTGTGCTAGAAAGTGATATTTGGAAAGGGGGGTGATTTGTGCTAAGAGGGGGGATTGGGGGGAGCTTGTGCTAGAACAGGTGATAAGGTAAACGGGGAGGAAGGGAAATTGTGCTAGGAGGGGAAATTTGGGGGGCTAGGGGGGGGGGGGGGATTAGGGGTATCAGTGTTGGGAGGGGGGGTTGGGGGAGTTTGTGCTAGAACAGGTGATATGGTAAAGGAAGAGGAAGGGAAATTGTGCTAGGAGGGGGATTTTTTTTTTGGGGGGGGGGGGGATTTGTGCTAGGAATGGAAATTTGGGAGGGGAAGGATATGTGCTATAAGGGGGGGAATTGGGTTATTGTATGCTAGAAGAGGTGATATGGGGAGGGGGATCTGTGCTAGTAGGGATGATTGGGGGATAGAAGGGGATATTTGGAAAGGGGAGGGGGTGGGGGGGGGGGTTGTGCTAGAACAGGTGATATGGGAAAGGCAGGCAGAAACAATAGAACAATGGGATACAGCCACACCCCACACAATCTAGTACAACAGTCTATGGCCTGGATTCAAGAAGCAATTGCGCCTGTGTAACCATAGTTACGCAGCGCAATTGCTTACTTGCACCGGCATAACGAGTGCTCCTGATTCAGGAACCTCGTTACGCCGACTACAGACTAAGATATGCGCGGGATAAGGCTCTTATGCCCGCATATCTTAGGCTGCATTCTTGCGATGGCCGCTAGGTGGCGTTCCCATTGTGCTCAGCGTATAGTATGCAAATTGCATACTAACGCCGATTCACAACGTTACGCGAGCCCTGCGTACGCAGTTTACGTCGTTTCCGTACGGCAGTTTTTGCGTAAGGCTGCCCCTGCTATTAGCAGGGGCAGCCAATGTTACGTATACCCGTCGTTCCCGCGTCGCGAAATTTCAAATTGCCGTAGTTTGCGTAAGTGATTCGTGAATGGCGCTGGACGCCATTCACGTTCACTTTGAAGCAAATGACGTCCTTGCGACGTCATTTGCCGCAATGCACGTCAGGAAAGTTTCCCGACGTAGCATGCGCTCTACGATCGGCGCGGGAACGCGCCTAATTTAAATTATTCCCGCCCCCTACGGGATCATTTAAATTACGCGCGTTCCCACGCCGAACGTAGTGCGCATGCTCCGTCGGAAAACTTTCCTGACGTGCATTGCGGCAAATGACGTCGCAAGGACGTCATTTGCTTCAACGTGAACGTAAATGGCGTCCAGCGCCATTCACGATTCACTTACGCAAACGACGTAATTTTCAAACATCGCAACGCGGGAACGACGGGTATACTTAGCATTGGCTGCCCCTGCTGATAGCAGGAGCAGCCTTACGCGGAACCCGACGAACGTAAACGACGTAAACTGCGTACGTAGGGCGCGCGTACGGTTGTGAATCGGCGTTAGTATGCAATTTGCATACTCTACGCTGACCACAACGGGAACGCCACCTAGCGGCCTGCATAAGAATGCAGCCTAAGATACGACGGCATAAGAGCCTTATGCTAGTCATATCTTAGGCTGCAGTCGGAGTAACGAGCTCTCTGAATCAGGAGCAGTCGAGACGCCGGCGCAAGTAAGCAATTGCGCTGCGTAACTATGGTTACACAGGCGCAATTGCTTTCTGAATCTACCCCACTGTTTTTTTATTTTGGGTTACGATTTATGGGCAAGTACTTTAAAAAAAAGGGGGGAGGGGGTCATTGTCACAACAGTTTAGAGGGTCAGGGGGGTCTTTGGGGGGGTGTCAGTCTGTAGATTGTTACACAATTGAGGGCCCATCTAGGGTATGGTGCTCCCACCTGGTTGGTTATTGGTGGTTATCCCATGAGCGAGGTCCCCTGGGGAAAAATGGAAGAAGGTGTGAGGTCGTAACGTCTTCGAGTCGGTTGAGGACAACCAAAGACCCCTTCTTGGTTACATTGTTGATTGTTGAATCGTTTTAAGTGATGATATTTATTCATTTGCCAGGGGAGTGTTTGGGGACCCGGGTCCTGTCCCAGGGGAGTGTTTGGGGACCGGGTCCTGCCCCAGGGGAGCGTTTGGGGACCCGGGTCCTGCCCCAGGGGAGTGTTTGGGGACCCGGGTCCTGCCCCAGGGGAGTGTATGGGGACCCGGGTCCTGTCCCAGGGGAGTGTTTGGGGACCCGGGTCCTGCCCCAGGGGAGTGTTTGAGGACCCAGGTCCTGCCCCAGGGGAGTGTTTGGGGATCTGGGTCCTGCCCCAGGGGGAGTGTTTGGGGACCCAGGTCCTGCCCCAGGGGAGTGTTTGGGGGGACCCGGATCCTTCCCCAGGGGAGTGTTTGGGGACCCGGGTCCTGCCCTAGGGGAGTGTTTGGGGACCCGGGTCCTGCCCCAGGGGGAGTGTTTGGGGATCCGGGTCCTGCCCCAGGGGGAGTGTTTGGGGATCCGGGTCATGCCCCAGGGGGAGTGTTTGGGGACCCGGGTCCTGCCCCAGGGGAGTGTTTGGGGACCCGGGTCATGCCCTAGGGGAGTGTTTGGGGACCCAGGTCCTGCCCCAGGGGAGTGTTTGGGGACCCGGGTCCTGCCCCAGGGGAGTGTTTGGGGACCCGGGTCATGCCCCAGGGGAGTGTTTGGGGACCCAGGTCCTGCCCCAGGGGAGTGATTGGGGACCCAGGTCCTGCCCCAGGGGGATGTTTGGGGAAAAAGTATTAAAAACTGAAGTTTTTTGGGGAGCAGTGATTTTAATAATGCTTAAAGTGAAACAATAAAAGTGAAATATTCCTTTAAATTTCGTACCTAGGGGGGGGGTGTCTATAGTATGCCTGTGAAGTAGCGCTTGTTTCCCGTGCTTAGAACTGTCCCTGCACAAAGTGTAATTTCTATAGGAAAAAAAGTCATTGAAAATCACTCGCGGCTATTCATGAATTGTCGGGTCCAAGCAATACAGAGAAAAGTCATTGAAAAAAATGGCAGGGGTTCCCCCCCCAGTCCATTTCCAGGCCCTTTGGGTCTGGTATGAATATTAAGGGGAGCCCCCGAACCAAAATTGAAAAACAAAATGCATGGGGGGGTCCCCCAAATTCCATATCAGGCCCTTCAGGTCTGGTGTGGATATTAAGGGCAACCCTGCGCCAATTTTTTTTTTAAATGGCATGGGGGTTCCCCCAAAAATCCATATCAGACCCTTATTCGAGCACGCAACCTGGCAGGCCGCAGGAAAATAGGGGGGGGACGAGAGAGCACCCCCCTCCTGAACCGTACCAGGCCACATGCCCTCAACATGGGGAGGATGTCCCCATGTTGATGGGGACAAGGTCCTCATCCCCACAACCCTTGCCTGGTGGTTGTGGGGGTCTGCAGGCGGGGGGCTTATCGTAATCTGGAAGCCCCCATTATCAAGGGGAACCCCCAGATCCCGGCCCCCCCCCTATGTGAATTGGTAACTGGTGACCCCGCCCCAATCTGATGCCACAGGAAAGCTGTCTTTTGTGTTTTTTTTTATTTTGGTTAAAGGGGGCTTCCAGATTCCGATAAGCCCCCCACTCGCAGACCCCCACAACCACCAGGCAAGGGTTGTGAGGATGAGGCCCTTGTCTGCGGCTCAGCTCAGGTGCCCCCATAGCAAGCTGCTGTCAGAAACCATGAATCAGAACGAGACAGAAGTACAGATAAATCACACTTGTTTAATAATAATAAAAAGATAAACAGAGTGGCCTAGATTCACGTACGGCCATTCTACGTTGTGCGGGCGTAGCGTAGCGTATTTATGCTACGCTGCCGCAACTTAGAGAGGCAAGTGCTGTATTCACAAAGCACTTAGTTAAGTTACGTAACCTAAGTTACCTAAGTTACGGCGGCGTAGCGTAAATGGGCCGGCGGAAGCGCGCGTAATTCAAAGTAGGCTGGTAGGGGGCGTGTTGTATTTAAATGAGGCTTGACCCCATGTAGATGCATGGCCGAACGAACGGCGCATGCGCGCGCATGCTCAGTATCACGTCATATTTACGCCCAAAGATCAATGCCTGTGACGTGAACGTAACTTACGCATAGCCCTATTCGCGTACGACTTATGCAAACAACGTAAAAAGAATAGGCTTGTTCCGACGTCCATACTTTGCATGGGCTGCGCCACCTAGAGAGCAGCTTTATCTTTACGCCGGCGTATGTCTTACGTAACCGGCGTAACTAATTGCGACGGGCGTACGTACGTTCGTGAATCGGCGTATCTTGCTCATTTACATATTCAACGCGGAAATCAAGGAAGCGCCACCTATGCGCCCAGCGTAATTATTGCACCCCAAGATACGACAGCGTAGGAGACTTACGCCGCTTGTATCTTGGCCAAATCTATGCGTAACTGATTCTATGAATCAGGCGCATAGATACGACGGCGGCCATTCGGACTTACGAAGGCGTATCTGGAGATACGCCGTCGTAAGTCTTTGTGAACCTGGGCCATCAAGCGCACTCAAAACATAGCCAGAGTTCAGGAACCGGATCGGATAGTCGGCCAAGCCAAATGTCAGAGAGACAGAGATAAACATAGTACAACAGAAAGCAGGATCTGGAGCCAGAAGGGAAGTCAGCCAAGCAAGTCTTCAACAGGAAAGCAGGAGAAAGTCTCTGTGATGCTGACCAAGGAGAAGGCCGAGAGCAACTGAGCTGGATGGCTTCAGTAGGCAGGACTGACGAGGAGGATCAGCAACAGGTGAGTCACTGTGGAGAGAAAGGAGCTGCCAATTAGCTGAATGGCCAGCTCAGAGGAGGAAGGGCTGAGCCCAACCCTGACAGTGGCTTACTATGGGGGCACTCAACCGGAGAGGAGGCAGGAGCACTGAAGAGCGTCCCTGAGAGAAGGAGGACCGTGACTGCTCTGTGCAGATAGCACCAGCATCATGGTATCATGTGATCATGGAATCAGGTAATCCTTCCATGGTCCTAGAATATTAGACATCCTTCTCACCTTCCATGGTCCTAGAATATTAGACATCCTTCTCACCTTGCATGGTCCTAGAATATTAGACATCCTTCTCACCTTCCATGGTCCTAGAATATAAGACATCCTTCTCACCTTCCATGGTCCTAGAATATTAGACATCCTTCTCACCTTCCATGGTCCTAGAATAATAGACATCCTTCTCACCTTCCATGGTCCTAGAATATTAGACATCCTTCTCACCTTCCATGGTCCTAGAATATTAGACATCCTTCTCACCTTCCATGGTCCTAGAATATTAGACATCCCTCTCCTTCCATGGTCCTAGAATATTAGACATCCTTCTCACCTTCCATGGTCCTAAAATATTAGACATCCTTCTCACTTCCATGGTCCTAGAATATTAGACATCCTTCTCACCTTCCATGGTCCTAGAATTATAGACATCCTTCTCACCTTCCATGGTCCTAGAATATTAGACATCCCTCTCCTTCCATGGTCCTAGAATATTAGACATCCTTCTCTCCTTCCATGGTCCTAGAATATTAGACATCCCTCTCCTTCCATGGTCCTAGAATATTAGACATCCCTATCACCTTCCATGGTCCTAAAATATTAGACATCCTTCTCACCTTACATGGTCCTAGAATATTAGACATCCTTCTCACTTCCATGGTCCTAGAATATTAGACATCCTTCTCACCTTCCATGGTCCTGGAATATTAGACATCCTTCTCCTTCCATGGTCCTAGAATATTAGACATCCCTCTCCTTCCATGGTCCTAGAATATTAGACATCCTTCTCTCCTTCCATGGTCCTAGAATATTAGACATCCCTCTCCTTCCATGGTCCTAGAATATTAGACATCCTTCTCACCTTCCATGGTCCTAGAAAATTAGATATCCTTCTCACCTTCCATGGTCCTAGAATATTAGACATCCTTCTCACCTTCCATGGTTCCTAGAATATTAGACAACCTTCTCACCTTCCATGGTCCTAGAATATTAGACATCCTTCTCACCTTCCATGGTCCTAAAATATTAGACATCCTTCTCACTTCCATGGTCCTAGAATATTAGACATCCTTCTCACCTTCCATGATCCTAGAATATTAGACATCCCTCTCCTTCCATGGTCCTAGAATATTAGACAACCTTCTCACCTTCCATGGTCCTAGAATAATAGACATCCTTCTCCTTCCATGGTCCTAGAATAATAGACATCCTTCTCACTTCCATGATCCTAGAATAATAGACATCCTTCTCACCTTCCATGGTCCTTGAATATTAGACATCCTTCTCTCCTTCCATGGTCCTTGAATATTAGACATCCTTCTCACCTTCCATGGTCCTAGAATATTAGACATCCTTCTCACCTTCCATGGTCCTAGAATATTAGACATCCTTCTCACCTTCCATGGTCCTTGAATATTAGACATCCTTCTTACCTTCCATGGTCCTAGAATATTAGACATCTTTCTCACCTTCCATGGTCCTAGAATATTAGACATCTTTCTCACCTTCCATGGTCCTAGAATATTAGACATCCCTCTCCTTCCATGGTCCTAGAATATTAGACATCCCTCTCCTTCCATGGTCCTAGAATATTAGACATTCTTCTCACCTTTCATGGTCCTAGAATATTAGACATCCCTCTCCTTCCATGGTCCTTGAATATTAGACATCCTTCTCACCTTCCATGATCCTAGAATAATAGACATCCTTCTCACTTCCATGATCCTAGAATAATAGACATCCTTCTCACCTTCCATGGTCCTTGAATATTAGACATCCTTCTCACCTTCCATGGTCCTGGAATATTAGACATCCTTCTCACCTTCCATGGTCCTAGAATATTAGACATCCTTCTCATCTTCCATGGTCCTGGAATATTAGACATCCCTCTCCTTCCATGGTCCTAGAATATTAGACATCATTCTCACCTTCCATGGTCCTAGAATATTAGACATCCCTCTCCTTCCATGGTCCTAGAATATTAGACATCCTTCTCACCTTCCATGGTCCTAGAATATTAGACATCCCTCACCTTCCATGGTCCTAGAATAATAGACATCTTTCTCACCTTCCATGGTCCTAGAATATTAGACATCCCTCTCCTTCCATGGTCCTAGAATATTAGACATCCCTCTCCTTCCATGGTCCTAGAATATTAGACATCCCTCTCCTTTCATGGTCCTAGAATATTAGACATCCTTCTCACTTCCATGGTCCTAGAATATTAGACATCCTTCTCACCTTCCATGGTCCTAGAATATTAGACATCCCTCTCCTTTCATGGTCCTAGAATATTAGACATCCCTCTCCTTCCATGGTCCTTGAATATTAGACATCCTGGATGAGTACGAAGTGGCGCCTCACCTGAAGCCCCCCAGATCTACAATCACGTGGAGACGGCATCTGCTGTCAGGTGGGGACCCCCATCGGGTGGTGTGTGAATTGGTGGGTCCCTCCTGCAGAATGTTGTGAGATGGGATCAGCCGGCCAAACAAGGACATCTTCCTAATTTGAGGAATTTGGACAAGAAGGGAAAATATGAAAAGAGCAACCTGAGAATTTCAAAGGGAAAGTATTTTTATTGATTTATATAAAATCTAAGAAAGGAAAACGTGATTGTGGGGTTTTCTCTTATAGTTGCTATTTTTATGATGAGTCAGGTTCTGCAGAATTTTCCTCTTTTCTCTGAAGTGAGGAAGCAATGGGGTCACGGGGGGGGGGGGGTGGGATCAGTAGGGAGAGTATTATATATAAAAGAAGGACGTTTTATATCCAGAGCCACAAACCACAGAGTGACACCGAGAGGACAACATCCAGACTACTAGGTGAGACCGAGGGGGGCAGGAGAGGGACGGAAAGAGAGAGATGGAGAGGGGGGATGGGAGAGAGAGAGCAGGAGGGAGGAGAGATAGAGATGGGGAGAGGGCAGGAGGGAGGAGAGATAGAGAGGGGGAGATGGGGAGAGAACAGGAGGGAGGAGAGATAGAGATGGGGGAGCAGGAGGGAAGAGAGATAGAGATGGGGGAGCAGGAGGGAAGAGAGATAGAGATGGGGGAGCAGGAGGGAGGAGAGATAGAGAGGTGGACATGGGGAAAGGGCAGGAGGGAGAAGAGATAGAGAGGGGGAGATGGGGGAGCAGGAGGGAGGATAGATAGAGAGGGGGAGATGGGGGAACAGGAGGGAGGGGAGATAGAGAGGGGGAGATGGGGGAGCAGGAGGGAGGAGAGATAGAGAGGGGGAGATGGGGAAAGGGCAGGAGGGAGGAGAGATAGAGAGGGGAGATGGGGAAAGGGCAGGAGGGAGGAGAGATAGAGAGGGGGGATGGGAGAGAGAACAGGAGGGAGGAGAGATAGAGAGGGGGAGATGGGGAGAGAGCAGAAGGGAGGAGAGATAGAGCGGGGGGATGGGGGAGAGAACAGGAGGGAGGAGAGATAGAGCGGGGGAGGGAGGTAAGATAGAGAGGAGGATATGGGAGAGAGAGCAGGAGGGAGGAGAGATAGGGAGGAGGAGATGGGGAGAGAGCAGGAGGGAGGATAGATAGAGAGAAGGAGATGGGGAGAGAGAGGGAGGGGAGATGGAGGAGAGAACAGGAGGGAGGAGAGATAGAGAGGGGGAGGGAGGTAAGATAGAGAGGGGGAGATGGGGGAGAGAGCAGGAGGGAGGAGAGATAGAGAGGGGGAGATGGGAGAGAGAAGGATGGAGGAGAGATAGGGAGGAGGAGATGGGGAGAGAGAGGGAGGGGAGATGGAGGAGAAAACAGGAGGGAGGAGAGATAGAGAGGGGGAGGGAGGTAAGATAGAGAGGGGGAGATGGGGGAGAGAGCAGGAGGGAGGAGAGATAGAGAGGGGGAGATGGGAGAGAGAAGGATGGAGGAGAGATAGGGAGGAGGAGATGGGGAGAGAGAGGGAGGGGAGATGGAGGAGAAAACAGGAGGGAGGAGAGATAGAGAGGGGGAGGGAGGTAAGATAGAGAGGAGGAGATGGGAGAGAGAGCAGGAGGGAGGAGAGATAGGGAGGAGGAGATGGAGAGAGAGCAGGAGGGAGGAGAGATAGAGAGGGGGAGATGGGGGAAGATTGGAAGAGAAGAGGTGGAGGAAGGATGAGACAGACAGAAGGATGGAGACAAAGGGTGGAGGAGGGGAAGAAAAGCAGGGAGAGGAGGATGAGAAGAGAGAAGGGGTCATAGAGGGGGAGGGGAAGAAAGATGTGGTGTGAAAAGAGACAGGGAAGGTGAGGGGGTGATAAAGTAAAATGATTAGGGGCCAGATCCACAAAAGAGATATGATGGGGTATCTCCAGATACGCCGTCGTATCTCTGAGTCCGGCCGGTCGTATCTATGCGCCTGGTTCTTAGAATCAGTTACGCATAGATATCCATTAGATCCGACAGGCGTAAGTCTCTTACGCCGTCGGATCTTAACTGCATATTTACGCTGGCGGCTAGAGGCGTGTACGCTGATTTACGCGTCGAATATGTATATCAGCTAGATACGCGAATTCACGAACGTACGCCCGGCCGACGCAGTACATTTACGCCGTTTACGTTAGGCTTTTCCCGGCGTAAAGTTACCCCTGCTATATGAGGCGTATATGCGGCGCACCAATGTTAAGTATGGCCGTCGTTCCCGCGACGAAATTTGAAAATTTTACGGTGTTTGAGCAAGTCGTTTGCGAATAGGGCTGGACGTAATTTACGTTCACGTCAAAACCAATGACGTCCTTGCGGCGTACTTTGGAGCAATGCACACTGGGAAATTTCACGGACGGCGCATGAGCAATTCGGGAAAAACGTCAATCACGTCGGGTCAAGCCTGATTTCCATAACACACGCCCACCTCTTCACACCGCTTACACCGGCCTATTTACGCTACGCCGCCGAAACTTTTTTTTTGAGAATACGGCACTTGCCTGTAAAAGTTGCAGAGGCGTAACGTAAAGAGGATACGTTACGCCCGCACAAAGTTGCGCCATTCTACGTGGATCTACCCCTATATGTGTTACCAATGGTTAAGTGGCACTATTGCCTAGTAATTAGTGCTTATATGCTAATGTTGGGTTCTTTGTATAATTCCGGGTTCACATAATAGTATGACTTTGGAGAAAAAGGTTAATCTCTGAATCTTTGAAATGTCCTGCTGTGTAGGGATGAGCTTTATGTTCGACTCGAACATTGGCTGTTTGCCCATTTGCCAAACAGTGAACAATTTGGGGTGTTCGCGGCAAATTCGAAAGCCACGGGACACCCTTTAAAAGTCTATGGAAGAAATCAAAATTGCTCATTTTAAAGGTTAATATGCAAGTTATTGTCATAAAAATTGTTTGGGGACCCGGGTCCTGCCCCAGGGGGAGTGTTAGGAGATCTGGGTCCTGCCCCAGGGGAGTGTTTGGGGACCCGGGTCCTGCCCCAGGGGGAGTGTTAGGAGATCTGGGTCCTGCCCCAGGGGAGTGTTTGGGGACCCGGGTCCTGCCCCAGGGGAGTGTTTGGGGACCCGGGTCCTGCCCCAGGGGAGTGTTTGGGGACCCGGCTCCTGCCCCAGGGGAGTGTTTGGGGACCCGGGTCCTGCCCCAGGGGAGTGTTTGGGGACCCGGCTCTTGCCCCAGGGGAGTGTTTGGGGACCCGGGTCCTGCCCCAGGGGAGTGTTTGGGGACCCGGCTCCTGCCCCAGGGGAGTGTTTGGGGACCCGGGTCCTGCCCCAGGGGAGTGTTTGGGGACCCGGGTCCTGCCCCAGGGGAGTGTATGGGGACCCAGGTCCTGCCCCAGGGGAGTGTTTGGGGACCCGGGTCCTGCCCCAGAGGAGTGTTTGGGGACCCGGTTCCTGCCCCAGGGGAGTGTTTGGGCACCCGGGTCCTGCCCCAGGGGAGTGTTTGGGGACCCGGCTCCTGCCCCAGGGGAGTGTTTGGGGACCCGGCTCCTGCCCCAGGGGAGTGTTTGGGGACCCGGCTCCTGCCCCAGGGGAGTGTTTGGGGACCCGGATCCTGCCCCAGGGGAGGGACCCGGCTTCTGCCCCAGGGGAGTGTTTGGGGACCCGGCTCCTGCCCCAGGGGACATGTATCAATGCAAAAAAATTAAAAAAATGGCTGTTTTTTCGGGAGCAGTGATTTTAATAATGCTTAAAGTGAAACAATAAAAGTGAAATATTCCTTTAAATTTCGTACCTGGGGGGTGTCTATAGTATGCCTGTAATATAGTGAATGTTTCCCGTGTTTAGAACTGTCCCTGCACAAAATGACATTTCTGAAGGAAAAAAGTAATTTAAAACTACTCGCGGCTATAATGAA
The DNA here is from genome assembly GCF_905171775.1 of Rana temporaria. Classification (NCBI taxonomy): domain Eukaryota; kingdom Metazoa; phylum Chordata; class Amphibia; order Anura; family Ranidae; genus Rana; species Rana temporaria. The sequence goes on from NC_053491.1 coordinate 495,014,598, forward strand.
TTGTCGGGTCCCGGCAATACAGATAAAAGTCATTAAAAAAAACGGCATGGGTACCCTCCAGTCCATTACCAGGCCCTTCAGGTCTGGTATGGATGTTAAGGGGAACCCTGTGCCAATTTAAAAAAAAAATACGTAGGGGGTCCCCCTCAAAATCCATACCAGACCCTTATTCGAGCACGCAACCTGGCAGGCCGCAGGAAAAGAGGGGGGGACGAGAGAGCGCCCCCCCCCCTCCTGAACCGTACCAGGCCACATGCCCTCAACATGGGGAGGATGTTCTCATGTTGATGGGGACAAGGGCCTCATCCCCACAACCCTTGCCTGGTGGTTGAGAGGGTCTGTGGGCGGGGGGCTTATCGGAATCCGGAAGCTCCCTTTAACAAACGGGACCCCCCAGATCCCACCCCCCCATGTGAATTGGTACCCCTACCATTTCACAAAAAAGTGTCAAAATGACAGTCCTTTATTAAAAAGAAAAAAAAAGATTCCAGCAATGTAATCCATTCTCGATCTCCAGCAAGGATACAACGCACGCGATCCTGCCTCCACGGGAGGCACCCGACGAATGATGTGCTCCAGCCTTACAGCTCTTATATAGCTTATAAGGGCGGGGCCACTCAGCATGTGACCCCACCCCCTTCGACACAAGGGGAAACGCCAGGGGTTACCCAGTGACGTGTAGGGGTGACCCGGCCGCCTCTGATGGTTGACTCACCCGCAGACCTATGTTGAGGGCATGTGGCTTGGGAAGGTTCAGGAGGGGGGGCTCTCTCATGCCCCCTCTTTTCCTGCAGCCTACCAGGTTGCGTGCTCAGATAAGGGTCTGGTGTGGATTTTTGGGTGGAAGCCCACGCCATTTTTTTTTATTATGGCACAGGGTTCCCCTTAAAATCCATACCAGACCGGAAGGGCCTGATATGGAATCGGGGGGGACCCCCACACGTTTTTTTTTTTTTTAATTTTGATTTGGGGTTCCCCTTAATATTCATACCAGGCCCAAGGTCCTGGTAATGGACAGGGGGGAACGCATGCTGTTTTTTTCCATGCCTTTTCTCTGTATTGCCGGGACTCGACAATTCATGAATAGCCGCAAGTGATTTTAAATGACTATTTTTCTTTAGAAATTACATTTTGTGCAGGGACAGTTCTAAACACTGGAAACAAGCGCCACTTCACAGGCATATTATAGACACCCCACAGGTAAGAAATTTTAAGGAATATTTCACTTTTATTGTTTCACTTTAAGCATTATTAAAATCACTGCTCCCGAAAAAAAAACAGTTTTTAAAACTTTTTTGCATTGATACATGTTCCCTGGGGCAGGACCCGGATCCCCAAACACTCCCCCTGGGGCAGGACCCGGGTCCCCAAACACTCCCCTGGGGCAGGACACGGGTCCCCAAACACTCCCCCTGGGGCAGGACCCGGGTCTCCAAACACTCCCCTGGGGCAGGACCCGGGTCCCCAAACACTCCCCTGGGGCAGGACCCGGGTCCCCAAACACTCCCCTGGGGCAGGACCCGGGTCTCCAAACACTCCCCTGGGGCAGGACCCGGGTCCCCAAACACTCCCCTGGGGCATGACCCGGGTCTCCAAACACTCCCCTGGGGTAGGACTTGGGTCTCCAAACACTCCCCTGGGGCAGGACCTGGGTCCCCAAACACTCCCCTGGGGCAGGACCTGGGTCCCCAAACACTTTTTATCACGATAACTTGCATATTAACCTTTACGATTAGCACTTGATTTTTCGTGTCAAATAGACTTTAACGATGTTCGCGTGTTCAAAAAAGGTTTTTGGCTATTCTGCTGCAAACCTGACCGGGGGGTGATCGGCTCATCCCTACTGCTGTGTAACATGGAGACATTTCATCTCCTTGTTCTATAGCGAGGAGGGAGTCTGGAGGTCGGTCAAGTTAAAAAGAGGTTCCGAGAGAACAAGAATTAATGTCTCTTGTGATTATTGATGGGGGTTGTGGGGATGAAGAGAGAGGAGGATATCTGTCTATAATGGAGTCTTCTACAGGACATGCCAGTGCGCTACAAGGACGTAGAGCTTCTTCCAGAAGAAGACCCAACACCCAACAAGAGTCCCACTGGAAACCATTCAACTTCCCGAGGTACAAATCACCGTACATAGCACCACAGATACCGAGAATTACAGCCGGAATATCGGACGAGAGAAGTGGTACTGTGCAGAGTCCTTACATACAGAATAAGAACAGATACAGAGAATTACACCCGACATCGATTAATGTCATCCTATTCTTCCCAGAATGGAATCCAATGCAATTCTCTCTTTCAGGACTCACCATGAACAGGTGGATCCCCCAACCCTCCTCCGGCCTGATCTGCTCTCTGTCGGCACTTTGCACCGGTCTCCTCTTCATCATCATCATCCTCATCGTCACCATCACACGTGAGTTCATTCCCACTGTCCTTCCAACCACCTCACATTCCATCCACAGGTAACCCCCATCTCCAATCACCACTTACCCCCCTCCCCCCCCACTGTCCACACTACATTCTCTGGAAGATCTCCCCCCACTGTCCACACAGTAGGTCAGTGAGTGTAGGTCAGGCAGGTCAGTGTAATGGTGTCAGACAGGTGAGTTAGTGGTCAGCATTGATGGGCAATGGTAAGCCACACAACCCCACCCCCCCAGCCCACATACACCACACCCCTGTCCCAACGCCCAGCCCCCCTGCCTTGGACTTTGGGCTGAAGCCCCTGGTCTATTTGCTACCTAGCAACGCCCCTGCTGATGTGATATATACATTGGATGAAATCTGCCATCAGGGTAGTTGAATGATAATTGGGGAACCCAGGGTGGTTTCAGGGTCCACTTCAGTATCCTTCATCTGTTGAAAAAATTCTGGTTCTTTCTCTCCGGCAGGTCAGGGGGTGGATCAGACAGAGAAGAACATGGAGGTGAAGCTGAGGAATCTGAGTCTAGGAGTGGATTCCAAAGTGGAGAAACTGTCCCAGAATGGTAAGATGGCCCTATGAGGGGTGACACTATGTGACGGGGGTCTGGTCTAGGATGGTAAGATGGACCTCTGAGGGGTGACACTGTGTGACGGGGGTCTGGTCTAGGATGGTAAGATGGACCTCTGAGGGGAGACACTATGTGATGGGGGTCTGGTCTAGGATGGTAATATGGACCTCTGAGGGGTGACACTATGTGATGGGGGTCTGGTCTAGGATGGTAAGATGGACCTCTGAGGGTAGACACTATGTGATGGGGGTCTGGTCTAGGATGGTAAGATGGACCTCTGAGGGGTGACACTATGTGATGGGGGTCTGGTCTAGGATGGTAAGATGGACCTCTGAGGGGAGACACTATGTGACGGGGGTCTGGTCTAGGATGGTAAGATGGACTTCTGAGGGTAGACACTATGTGACAGGGGTCTGGTCTAGGATGGTAAGATGCCCCTCTGAGGGGAGACACTATGTGACGGGGGTCTGGTCTAGGATGGTAAGATGGACCTCTGAGGGTAGACACTATGTGATGGGGGTCTGGTCTAGGATGGTAAGAGGGACCTCTGAGGGGAGACACTATGTGATGGGGTCTGGTCTAGGATGGTAAGATGGACCTCTGAGGGTAGACACTATGTGACGGGGGTCTGGTCTAGGATGGTAAGATGGACCTCTGAGGGGGGACACTATGTGACGGGGGTCTGGTCTAGGATAGTAAGATGGACCTCTGAAGGGTGACACTATGTGACGGGGGTCTGGTCTAGGATGGTAAGATGGACCTCTGAGGGGTGACACTATGTGACGGGGGTCTGGTCTAGGATGGTAAGATGGACCTCTGAGCGGTGACACTATGTGACCGGGGTCTAGTCCAGGATGGTAAGATGCCCCTATGAGGGGAGACACTATGTCATGGGTGCTCAACCTGTGGCTCTCCAGCTGTTGCAGAACTTCAAGTCCCATCATGCCTCTGCCTTTGGGAGTCATGCTTGTAACAGTCAGTAGCTTGCAATGCCTCATGGGAATTGTAGTTCTGAAACAGCTGGAGAGCCACAGGTTGAGCACCCATGCACTATGTGATGGGGTCTGGTCTAGGATGGTAAGATGGACCTCTGAGGGAGACACTATGTGATGGGGTCTGGTCTAGGATGGTAAGATGGACCTCTGAGGGTAGACACTATGTGATGGGGTCTGGTCTAGGATGGTAAGATGGACCTCTGAGGGTAGACACTATGTAATGGGGGTCTGGTCTAGGATGGTAAGATGCCCCTCTGAGGAGTGACACTATGTGACGGGGGTCTTGTCTCCTCCTCTTATGGATGTTCTTCTCCTCTAGATTCCAGGATGATGGAGAAACTGACCAACATCGAAACCTTTGTAAAGGGCATGAGAGGTGAGCTGGGGCAGCATTGAAGAGTGGAGGGTAGAAATTGCCCTGAGAAACCATAGAATGTCTCTTCGGGTGATCTGGACATACAGACACGTGTATGACACAGAGGTCTATATAGTCATGTAGGTGAATGAATATACGGAAGACCTTTCTAATGGTTTTGCTCCTCGAAGCTGTCGGAGTAAATACTGAAAATAAATAGGATGGAGGCATCTGTGAACCAAATTTGATCTGATGATGTAACAGGTAATGAGACATGAAAAATGTATTTTGGGGGCAGGAGATCATTGTTATGATGATCTCCAAACCATTGACCCCACCTTGGACCCTAAAAGGGGTGGGGATTACATGGAAATGGGAGTGGTTTCTGGGATATGGGTGTTTGGACACTTTTTGGGCTGTGCTTAGATTCCTCAGTACAGAGGGTTAAACTTTTCTTATTGGATATGCAGAATGTAGGAGAATCAGGCATGTACTGGCCATCAGGACTACCGGGAGTTTCCCGATGGGCCGATGGCTCAGTGGGCCATCGGCGGGAGCGTGGCAGCAAACAGAGGCGAGGATTTGGGGAAGGTGGCCAGCGAGGAGTGGAGTTGGATGTAAAAGCCGAGGAGGGAGAAGAGCTCCACCCCCTCCCTGACCACTGAAGAGATAAACAGGAGCGAGGGCGGCCTCCCCCGCGCTCCCAGAACCTCGATTCGTCCACCTCCTCTCTGCTCCAGGATTGACAATATACTTAGAGGATCCAGAAGTTTCATTTATTTTAGTAAGGAAAGACTGCAGCTTTCTAGGGTGTTCATTGGCCACGTTTTTGGTTTATTCACACCACGTAAAACCAGAAAGTGGACTTTCCCTTAGCTTCTAAACGGTGCTTCCTACCAGGACCAAACTGGATTTAGTTTTGTTTTTTGGTTCAGGCTCCATTTTCTGCACCAAACCCATACACAATGTTGATGAACTAGAGTTGTGCTGGAAAACCCTATATTGAGATTCGGCAAAATCCAAGTTCTTCATGAGGCCTCGTACACATGACCGGGGAACTCGGCGGGCGAAACACATCGTTTTCCTCGTCGAGTTCTTGTTAGGCTGTCGAGGAACTTGTCAAACCAATTTTCTCCATTCCCGTCAAGGAAAAAGAGAACATGCTCTCTTTTTGGCTCTTCGAGTTCCTCGACAGTTTCCTCACTGAAAAACGTACACACGACCGGTTTCCTCTGCAAAAAAAATCTCCCACCAAGTTTCTTGATGGATTCTGCCGAGAAAACCGGTCGTGTGTACGAGGCCTGAGTCATGATTTCAGTGGGGGGTTGGGTGTGGTATTTGAAGTTTGGGGAGCAGATTGGCTCCTCCCAACACCAGACTAGAGGGGCCCAATAGTGTTTAACATTGTCTTAGATGTTCTGTATTAGCTGCTCTGACAATTATTTTTGGTGGAAATGTTTTATTTATTGTTTCATATTTTTGATATGATAGTTTGACTGATAATAAACATGGTTGCTGTGACGAGCCCTTGTCCTCAAAAGAACTTTGTACGCCGTCAATGCTTCCTGTGTCCAGAACCAGCGCTATCCAAGACTCCTTAACCCACCCAGTCACCTGACCACACTAGTCTTGGAGTACATCAGGAAGAGCCTCTTTATTTAAGATCCCACACAAATATATACACAAGGATGACAATACAAACTAACCAGAAACCTGTGCTATGATTAAGCACTGGGCTACAGTGTGAAACGCGTCAACTTCTGTTCTATTTTTTGCTGTGGCATGCTAATTATCTAATCCTTTAGACAGCCTAGGTGACTCAGAGACATGACCTTTAGGACAGACTTGCCGTCTTTTAGCTCAGAAGACATAATCAACATTATCATAAATAGAAACACAGAACTCCTTCTCACACTAGCAGAGTTAATTGACACAAACAACAACGGGTCAAAGACTCTCAGAGCCCACACTAGACTTATTTACAATAAACACATTATAGCTGACAACAGACGGACTAGGTGACTCGGAGGCATGACCTTTCAGTTCCTAGCCTTGCTGTCTCCTAGCTCCCTAACTACAATATACATGATCATAAATCAACACAGAACTCCTTCACACAATAGCAGAGTTCATTAACACAAACAACAACGGGTGAAAGACTCTCAGAGCTCACACTAGACTTATTTACAATAAACACATTATAGCCGACAACAGACAGACAGGTGGGTGGAGTTGATGGCATCGGAAATCTTCTATGAGCCCCGACATTATGAAGCCATCACTATATGACCTATACAGGGTTCCCAGAGTCTGTGTGTTTTGGGGGGCACATGGACCGGAATCCAAAGTAACGTTACTTTAAGGTCCCCAGGCATACACCTCACAAAGAGTATTGTTCCCTTAAAATCCAGGGCAAGAGGCGGGCATTCAGTCCTCTCCATAAGCCTCTGTCCCGGCTAGGTCTGCCACAGCTGCAATAAGACAAATGAGCGCATTTACAAGACATTTAGAGTTGGGGAAGGTTAACATTTAAGTCCAGGCTTTAGAGAAGATTAGGACTTTTTTTAGGAATGACAAATTCAGTTTTTTTAATATAAAAATGTTGTGGCGGCGGAATTGGCGCATCCAAAACTACCAGGGAAATTTCAGTTTTGCAGAAATGGAATGTCTCTTCTATAAAATAGAGAGGCCTGGAGGACATGTACACAGCAGACTGAGATGACTTTCTATTACAGGTTCTTATGCCAATGACATCCAGAGGGTTCTGGGAGCCGTGGCAAGACTGACGGAGGAGATCCGGAAAGGGAACAGTAAGTTTAATTTCGGAAATTAGAACATTTACTCACCTAATGCCTCGTACACACGACAGTTTTTCTCGGCAACAAAAAAATGTTTTTCCCCGACGGGATTCCTCTCAAGCCCGCCCGCCCAAAGCGCGGTGACGTACAACACGTACGACGGCACTCTAAAGGGGAAGTTCCATTCAAACGGCGCCACCCTTTGGGCTGCTTTTGCTGATCCTTGTGTTAGTAAAAGTTTGGTGAGAGAAGATTTGCGCTTTTCAGTCTTTGTGCTTTTTCAGTCCGTTACAGCGTGACGAATGTGCTATCTTCATTCCGAACGCTAGTTTTACCAGAACGAGCGATCCCGTCTTATACTTGATTCTGCGCATGCGCGTTTTCTCACATTGGGATAGCATACACATGACTGGTTTTCCAGACGGAAAAAAGACCACCGGGAAGTTCTCTTTTTTTCCCACAGTTTGCTCATCGGGAAAACTGCGATGGAGCATACACACGGCCAAAAGCTGTCATGGCAGTTTTCCCGTTGGGAAAAAACGGTCGTGTGTACGAGGCAAAACAGTTTTTTCTCAGAACATCCGGTGCTCAGATTGGCAGTTTTTAAAATTAAGGGTTTCATCTTCCGGGGGCCCCTGGTGGCCATTTTGATCCAATCTGCACTTCCTGGGTTCGTAAGTCTGTCTCTGCCACCCTAATTGAACTCTTAGGCCCCGTACACACGGTCGGTTTGGTCCGATGAGAATGAATCGAAGTTCAGTTTCATCAGACCAAACCGACCGTGTGTATAGGCTATCGGTCTGGTTTCCTTCGGTCCAAAATTTCTAAACATGCTTCAAAACCGAACCGATGGACCGCTGCCCCATCGGACCAAACCGATGGTTAGTACAGAAAAGCATTGGTTCAAAACCCGCGCATGCTCAGAATCAAGTCGACGCATGCTTGGAAGCATTGAACTTCGTTTTATTCAGCATGTCGTGTGTTGGACTTCACCGCGTTCTGACCGATCGGATTTTGGACTGATGGTGTGTACACATATCAGGCCGTACGGCCACTTCAGAGGTGAACCGATGAAAACGATCCGACGGGCAAATCTCATCGGTTTGGTCCGACCGTGTGTACGGGGCCTTAGGCTGTGGGTGTTGAGTCTGTACGGACTTAGGATGAGTCCTTAAGGTTTGGTAATATTTCCAGGAACAAGGCCAGTCTGTATTCTCGCTATGGAGGGTAATTGGTTGCTCTCTTGGAGTTTATTTCACTGATATATTTCTCTTTGGATTGGTTTATTACTCCCTTTCTGTTAGAATTTGTCAGGATGGTTGCTTGGAGTGTTGGCTGGAGAGAATCCTGATGGGAGTGTTGGGTGGGACAGGGAAATTATGGGTTGTTATTATTAGTGTTGGGTGGATGGGGTGCTGATGGGTAGTTGTTGGTAGTGTTGAGCAGATGGTTTGCTGGGAATGTGGAGTGAGTGGAGAGTGAATGGGTTATGGGCAATGTTAAGAGGATGGAATGTTGATGGGTTATTGGTATTGTTGGGTGGATGGGTTACTAATGGGATGTTAGTAGTGTGGGATGAATGGGTTATTGGTATTGTTGGGTGGATGGGTTACTAATGGGATGTTAGTAGTGTGGGATGAATGGGTTATTGGTATTGTTGGGTGGATGGGTTACTAATGGGATGTTAGTAGTGTGGGATGAATGGGTTATTGGGAGTAGTAAGTGAGTGAGGAGTGGGGGGGTTGTAGGCATTGTTGAGTGGATGGAATGTTGATGGGTTTAATGGTAGTGTTGGGTGGTAGGATGCAAATAGGTTTTTGTTAGAGTTGGGTGGATGAGCGCTGATGGGTTGTTGTTGTTGTTGTTAGTGTTGAGTGGATGGGTTACTGGTGGGTTATTGGCAGTGTTGAGTCAGTGGGGAGTAGATGGGTTGTGGGTAGTGTTGTGTGGATGGAATGTTGATGGGTTGTTGGTAGTGTTGGGTGGATGGGTGCTGATGGGTTGTTAGTAGTGTTGAGATGCTGATGGGTTGTTGAGATGTTGCATGGACAGAGTGATGGTGAGTTGTTGGGAGTGTTGGGTGGATGGGGTGCTGATGGGTAGTTGTTGGTTATGTTGGGCAGATGGGTTGCTGGGACTGTGGAGTGAGTTGAGAGTGGATGGGTTATGGGCAGTATTAAGCGGATGGAATGTTGATGGGTTATTGGTAGTGTTGGATGTGTGCTGATGGGTTTTTGGTATTGTTGGGTGGGTGGGTTATTAATGGGTTGTTAGTAGTGTTGGAGGGATGGGTTATTGGGAGTATTAAGTGAGTTAGAAGTGTATGGGTTGTGGGTAGTGTTATGTGGATGGAATGTTGATGGGTTGTTGGTAGTGTTGGGTGGATAGAATGTTGATGGGTTGTTGGTAGGGCTAGGTAGATGGGTTAATAATGATTTGTAGGGGGTGCTGGGTGTGCAAGATTCTGATGGCTTGTTGAGATGTTGCATGGACAGAGTGAAGGTGGGTTGTTAGGAGTGTTGAATGGATAGGGAGCTGATGGGTTGTTGGAAGTGTTGGGTGGAATGGGATGCTGATCGATTGCTTGTAGTGTTGGATAGATATGGTGTTGATGGGTTGTTGGGAGTGTTGAATGGATAGGGTGCTGATGAGTTGCAGGGAGGTTTGGGTGGACAGAGAGCGATGATGCATTTTAAAGTGTTAGGTGGACAGGGTGCCGAATGTGTTGTTTGGATTGTCAGATAAATGGGATGCTAGTGGATTACTGAGATTGTTGGGTGGATGTGGAGTTTATAATGAAGTGCTAATAAGTTTTTGGGATTCTAAAGGAATGTTGGTATTTTTTGGTAGACAGGGGAGTTATGGGTTGTCAATGTTTGAAGGACAGGGTGCTGATGAGTTGTGGGGAGTGTTGAATGAATGGGGTGTTGATGGGTTGTTGGGAGTGTTGGGTGTATGGATAATTAATGGGTTGCTAGTAGTGTTGAGTGAACTGTGTGTTGATGGGTTTTTGGGAGTGTGGGGTGGAGGGATGTCCTATGGGTCATTGGGGAGATTTGGGTGGATGGAGTGTTGATGAGATGTTGGGTGTGTCAGGTGGGCAGGGTGTTGGGAGTGTGGGGTGGGGAGACGTCTGATGGGTTATTGGGGGATTTGGGTGGATGGAGTGTTGATGAGATGTTGGGTGTGTCAGGTGTAGGGAGTGTGGGGTGGAGAGATGTGTAATGGGTTATTGGGGAGATTTGGGCGGGTGGAGTTTTGATGAGATGTTGGGTGGGCAGGGTGTTGGGAGTGTTGGGTGGGCAGGGTGTTGGGCGGAGAGATGTCTTATGGGTTATTGGGGATATTTGGGTGGATGGGGTGTTGATGAGATGTTGGGTGTGTCAGGTGGGCAGGGTGTTGGGTGTGTTGAGTGGGCAGGGTGTTGGGAGTGTTGGGTGGGCAGGGTGTTGGGAGTGTTGGGTGGACATGGTGTTGGGTGTGTCAGGTGGGCAGGGTGTTGGGTGTGTCAGGTGGGCAGGGTGTTGGGTGTGTTGGGTGGGCAGGGTGTTGGGTGTGTTGGGTGGGCAGGGTGTTGGGAGTGTTGGGTGGGCAGGGTGTTGGGAGTGTTGGGTGGGCATGGTGTTGGGTGTGTCAGGTGGGCAGGGTGTTGGGTGTGTCAGGTGGGCAGGGTGTTGGGTGGGCAGGGTGTTGGGAGTGTTGGGTGGGCAGGGTGTTGGGAGTGTTGGGTGGGCAGGGTGTTGTGTGTGTCGGGTGGGCAGGGTGTTGGGTGTGTCAGGTGGGCAGGGTGTTGGGTGGGCAGGGTGTTGGGTGGGCAGGGTGTTGGGAGTGTTGGGTGGGCAGGGTGTTGGGTGTGTCAGGTGGGCAGGGTGTTGGGTGTGTCAGGTGGGCAGGGTGTTGGGTGTGTTGGGTGGGCAGGGTGTTGGGTGGGCAGGGTGTTGGGAGTGTTGGGTGGGCAGGGTGTTGGGAGTGTTGGGTGGGCAGGGTGTTGGGAGTGTTTGGTAGATGGGGTGCTGACAGGATGCTGAGAGTTTTGAGTGAACAGGCTGCTGGTGTGTTGATGGAAGCTGTTTGTGAATAAGGTGGATTGGTTGTTGGTATTGTTTGGCAGATTGGGTGTTGATGGTTTTTGTATGGGGTGTACTGGGCCTTGATGATCAGTAAAGTCTTATTATGGGCGCTGTCATAAGAGTTCCCTGTGAGACAGACGCAGCGCCCTCTTCTTCAAGGCATGTAGTAGAGGGAATGTTTAAGTCTCTGCCCATCACAACTTGTGGAGGTAATTTTCATTAGCGAATAACTACAACATTTGTCTCTCTCTCTCTCTACCTCCCTCAGACTCTACGGATCTATTGTGTGATGTGGGCTGGAGGCAGTATGCCTTCAGCTGTTACTATTTATCCCAGTATAGGCGGACATGGGAGAGCGCGAAGAAAGACTGCGAGACAAGGGGTGCTCATTTGGTGGTCATTAATGGCGAGGACGAAAATGTAAGAATTCCGGGAGCCCCACAGCCCTTGGGTGTGCCATGGTGGGAGGGCTTCCTGCCAATCTAGGCAAAGGGGTGGGGCCATATTTTTCATTGTCGGGTCTATAAAGATATGTACTATAGTCAGCAATGGCCTGTACCATATATCCAATGAAGATTTAGATCTCTCTGTATGTGTGTGCCTATAGAATATTGTACCTGGGTATATGGAAATTCAGCTGTAACCATATCTCCTGTGCTAATAAGTAAACATTCCGTCTAATGTTAATGCATCTTACCTACCACTCTATTTCCCGTATATCCCCATGTAAACAGACATCCCCACAGCTCACGTTCTCAGCATCCTCCTCTTCTGGGCCTCTCCCCAGCACTGCACTTGGTTTTTATTCAAAACACAACAAAAACAATGACAAACAGGAAGTGATGGCTCCAACAGCCAATCGCTTCCTCCATGGGAAATGACATCACAGGAAATGACCTCCACACAGGAAATGACCTCCACACAGGAAATTACCTCACAGGATGAGGTTATACAAACAACCAAGGAAAAATGGCTAGGGAAGTCTTATGGGCGTGTCTGGGCAGGGACCGCGTTTTTCCTGTCCCCTGTACCTGGAAGCTAAACAAAGGAAGCCGCATGTCTTTCAAACATGGACGCTCTCCCTGACCATGACAATTCAAAAGCTCCCGTATTACTGCTGGGATGAATCCTTATTCTGCGTTGTTCAGAGAACAACACATACTCAGATTATACTACCGTTCCTGTGGATGGGAAATTATCTGCAGGTGTACGCTACGTGTCCCGCCATGTGCGGATCAGACACACAGAAAGACGAGCGCTTATTCCCCCCATAACCGATAATGTCCTTGCAGAGTGAACACATCCCCTCCAGACGATCGTTGTCTGCATCGCACAGGGGCCCTTCGCTGGCAGACATATCCCCACTTTTTTAACTACCAGACGGGACTCAACCAGCGTCAGTCTGCCCCGGTCAGCTCTTTAGAGCGGGAGTACTAACACTGGGAGACACTATGACAAAACATATTTGTAGCACTACCCCCGAAGGAGCTGCTGGTTTAGTTTGGGTGGCACGTTACCTCTGTTTCTCTGCCGTCTAGGGTACTGGATAAGAGCTGAAACTATGTCAATGTCCACACGTTGCGTTCCCTTTTCTCTGCTTTATTTACCAAACGTGGTAAAAGAACAAACAATAGGTTGAAGAGGTGAGGTAGGGTATGGGTAGTAGGTTCAGGTGAAGAACTTGATCGGAAGCACTCCTGCTCCCAATCATAAACTCCCGTCGCCACTCTGGCCAGAGTGGGTGTTGTGCCCCTGGATAGGCCTCTCTCACTAGTCCTAGCAGCCAGGGCATCACACGGAACCTTGGTACAGTTTCTGCCACTGACCTTCCCAAAGGTGGAGATACGATCGGTCCAGAATCCTCTCGGTTTATGATTAAGCTCCCGGATCTCTTCTCAAAGTAATAACTTACAGGGCTTTTTTTCAGGGGGAACTTGGGGGAACTCAGTTCCACCACCTCTGACTCAGACCCTTTGGTGCCTGCTCACCACAATCACTTGTAAACACAGAAGTCTGGTTTCTGTGTTTACAAGTGACAGCTTTGTAACCCCCTGAACTCTGCACTCTGTATGTAATGCAATTCTGGTATTTAATGCCTCTTTAAGACCTTTCTACTGTTTGTGAAATCTGAATGGGTCGTGGTTGAGTTCCTGCACCTATTTTCTGAGAAAAAAAGCTCTGATAACTTATATGATCAGGTAACTGACAGGCGGTCACCGCTCAGCCTTCCAGTAGTGATCGGTCCTTCAATGATGTTCAGGCCTCCCCTGAGTGTACCAGCCTTGTGCTCGGTGCTCTCCAGACAGGTACTTCATTCGATGACTTCCTCCCTCTAGGATGGATAGCGTAGGACCTCTTTAGCAATGCAGACCCAGACTGACTATTGGGCCTGCTCAGCAGGGTACAACTCCAGACCAACTTGGTCCCGGAGCCAGGAAACTCAGTACACGCACCCCTGGCCAGGAGGGCCACACACAGGGGTGGTGGGACAACTGCCCAGGGTGGACAACGATGACCCAGAACCTGTGACGTCTCCCCAGCATGCACAGCGAGGTGATCAACCCCCACTGATTGGCCACTGAGAAAGAATACCCAACACACCTGGACCTGACCGCTGCCACCCTTGGCCTGGGGTGGAACTGACATCCCAGACAACAATAGATGTCACCTACAGTACAGCCACCACTGGAACATAGGTCTCAATTTGAAAACAAAAATAGGTCCGAGGTTACTAATCCTCTGACTACCCTAAATTTAAAGCAGGGCCAGCAAAGAAAACACTACATATTAAATACATCTTCATAACATTTTCACAACACTGGTTTAGTGTTTGTAACGGAAAGTCCCACACTCCGCTTGAGTGCTTTCGTCATATACCGCTTCCTATCAGTCTGGATATAGATATCAGATATTCCAGCTGCCCTCACAAGCACACAACGAGACGAGACTTGTATGTCTGCTGAACATGGAGTGTTTATTAGAACCAAGAATACAACCTTATATACAGTTAAAGAGGAGGTAACCAGACATAAATTAACATGAGCTAATTAACTAATCATTTACCCAGACTAGGCGACTCAAAGATATGTGTCATGGATATGCAGTAATGTCTGGCAGCTTACCTTCCTCTCCATGTGTTCACCTGAAGCCCCATACACACTATCAGATTTCCTGCAGGTTTTCTCTTCAGGTTTACCAAAACCATCTAATATGAGGTCAAACCTCAGGAGTTTCAGTTTGTATGCAATCAGGCAGGCCCCTGAACTACATGGTTTTGGTAAACCTGAAGAGAAAACCTGCAGGAAAACTGATAGTGTGTATGGGGCTTTAGAGGCCAGACTGTCTCACATGGCTGCTTTTATCATCTCTCCTCCCTGTATGGCTCCACCCGAGGTCATATCCGGAACTCTATATTAACCAGTGCACTGCAGGTCTGCCTTGCTGATCAACCTTGTTTGTTAAGCATTGTGTGTTTGGGTTCCTGCTTGCCGTGTGCTACGTTTATCTCTGTGTGCCGATCTTGGCTTGTCCCCGACTATTCCTGTTTGCTTGTGACCCTGACCTTTGTCCTGTCCTTTGTTTATCCTGTCTGCTTGTCAACCTGACCTTGGCTTACCCCTCAATATCTCTTGTATCCTGAGTGGCTGCTTCCCCTCTCTGCTCTCTACCGTATGGAGTGTGAACTGAGGGACTCTGGGGGCTGCGACCTGGATACAGTTGCAGCTAAGGCCATCCTCACCACTAGAGGCTCTGGTGAAAACCTGCTGGATCTTAGACTCCGTGCCCCCGGGGGAATCTTGGGCTCAAGCTTCCTGTGGGATCCCTGTTTGTGCTCCAGTGGACCTGTTTCCCATATCCACTCTGTGTCCAATCTGCAGCAGTCTGCCATAGGGTTCACTACCTTGTGGTGCACTCCTGACTCCAAGGGGGTGCATCAGTCATCTGGCCACAGGTAACCTGACAATA
This sequence comes from Rana temporaria, assembly GCF_905171775.1. Taxonomy (NCBI): domain Eukaryota; kingdom Metazoa; phylum Chordata; class Amphibia; order Anura; family Ranidae; genus Rana; species Rana temporaria. The sequence continues at coordinate 495,029,778 of NC_053491.1, forward strand.
TGACCTTTTAGAGTAGACTCTACGTCTCCTCGCTCACCGGCTATACAATACACATTATCATAATTGTAAACACAGGACACCTTCTCACAATAGCAGGAGCTCCAGCAGGAGTCGGCCCGTCTCCTACATTGTACAGAGGCCAATGTGATCGGCTCTCTCAACTAACACGTTGAGTTCAGAATCAAACAAACCAAGAATAGTCTTTACATATCCTGGGGGATATTGTGGATAAATATTACTATCCCATTTTAAGTAGCCCAAGATATATTTTCTCAGTCACCCTATATTATCTATTTTCTCAGTCACCCTGGACACAGGGTGATTTAGACATAAGAGGTGCCGGGGGAGCTGGAACAAGGGTATCCCATATTTTGCAAGGGATTCTGGGTTCCACGGACCCTCCCGTCACAGTGTTCTCTGTACAGCACCGCGTATTATTTTAGAGCTGTATAAATGTATATTAATAATAGCGTGTGACTGTGGGGGGAGGGGACATTAGAGTGTGAGCTCCTCTGTACAGAGACTGATGTGATGTGGGGGGAGGGGACATTAGAGTGTGAGCTCCTCTGTACAGAGACTGATGTGATGTGGGGGGAGGGGACATTAGAGTGTAAGCTCCTCTGGTACAGAGACTGATGTGATTGGCTCAGTGGTCTCTGTGCATTATTCCAGAACCTTTTAGAGCTGTACTATAGAAGTAGACATTATCACTGTATCATTATCTGTTTTTTGTCTTTCTGAAGAGATTTGTAGGTTCACTTTCTAATTGGCAGACCTCGTGGATCGGTCTCACAGACGTGGACGGATCCTGGAAATGGGTGGACGGGACTTCTTACGATGATACTCCAAAGTAAGACGCCGACCCCCCCCCCCCCCCCCCCCCCCAGTTATGAAATTCCCTCTGACTTTGCTTTATAAACCGAATGCTCTCGTTGTTTGTCTGCTGTGTCTCGTCCACCTTTTTTGGGATTATTCTTGGTGGTTCTCCTTAGGTTAACATGTTCTTTAAGGCCTCATACACACGATAGGTTAACCAGAGGACAACGGTCTGATGGACCGGTTTCATCGGTCAAAACCGATCGTGTGTGGTCCCCATAGGTTATTTAACCATCGGTTAAAAAAAAGCCAACTTGCTTTAAATTTTAACCGATGGATTCCTAACCACTTAAGCCCCGGACCATATTGCTGCCTAAAGACCCAAGGGGTTTTTACAGTTCGGGACTGCGTCGCTTTAACAGACAATTGCGCGGTCGTGCGACGTGGCTCCCAAACAAAATTGGCGTCCTTTTTTCCCCCACAAATAGAGCTTTCTTTTGGTGGTATTTGATCACCTCTGCGGTTTTTATTTTTTGCGCTATAAACAAAAATAGAGCGACAATTTTGAAAAAAATTCAATATTTTTTACTTTTCTATAATAAATATCCCCCAAAAACATATATAAAAAAAAATTTCCCTCAGTTTAGGCCGATACGTACTCTTCTACCTATTTTTGGTAAAAAAAATCGCAATAATCGTTTATCGGTTGGTTTGCGCAAAATTTATAGCGTTTACAGAATAGGGGATAGTTTTTTTGCATTTTTATTTTTTTTATTTTTTTTACTACTAATGGCGGCGATCAGCGATTTTTTTCGTGACTGCGACATTATGGCGGACACTTCGGACAATTTTGACACATTTTTGGGACCGTTGTCATTTTCACAGCAAAAAATGCATTTAAATTGCATTGTTTATTGTGAAAATGACAATTGCAGTTTGGGAGTTAACCACAGGGGGCGCTGTAGGAGTTAGGGTGCACCTAGTGTGTGTTTACTACTGTAGGGGGGTGTGGCTGTAGGAATGACGTCATCGATCGTGTCTTCCCTATAAAGGGAATGACGCGATCGATGCGCCGACACAGTGAAGCACGCGGAAGCCGCGTGTACACGCGGCTCTCCCCGTTCTTCAGCTCCGGGGAGCGATCGCGGCGGAGCGGCTATAAACAAATAGCCGCGCCGTCGTCCCGTATCGCTCCCCGAGCGGACCCGACCTCCGCATGTACCGGGGGGTCCCGATCGGACCCCCCACCCACGTCTAGCAGAGGACGTACAGGTACGTGATTGTGCCTGTCCGTGCCATTCTGCTGACATATATGTACATGAGGAGGTCGGGAAGTGGTTAACCGATAGGTCAAAACCGATCGTTAGTAGGCACAACCATCGGTTAAAAATCCAGGCATGCTCAGAATCAAGTCGACGCATGCTTGGAAGCATTGAACTTTATTTTTTTCAGCACGTCCTTGTGTTTTACGTCACCGCGTTCTGACACGATCGGTTGGTGTGTGGGCGCGACGGACCATCAGTCAGCTTCATCGGTTAACCTAGGACATCTGTCCTTCAGACCGTTCTCATCGGTTGGACTGATGGTGTGTACGAGGCTTAAGACTCCTTCTCTACGTTGGTCCTACCATTGGTTCTGTCAGCCAACCTGCTTGGTCTATTCACTATTTCTCTTGGTTCCTGTAGATTCTGGATGCCCGGTCAGCCTGATGAATGGATCAATCCCATCCATTCACAAGGGGAAGATTGTGCTGAGCTGCACAGCTCCGGAGGCTGGAATGACGGACATTGTTCTCTGGAGCTTGTATATATCTGTGAGAAGGAATTGCATTGACCTGATGAACAGGAGGACAACCTGATATCTTCACCCCCTAATCATTCCTGATCCTCGGCTACGCTATATTGATGTAGAATCTTGAATGATCCTGAGGGGCATGCTGGGATTTATAGTTGTTGATAGGAACAGCGTTTTGGATTCTACAACCACAATAGAGCAATGAGGAGATGGGTTCTTGCCGTTGTTTGATGTTCAGCGACAGTTAGATTTCACTTTCTAGACTTCAGAGAACATACAGAATGAAGATGAACTCCTCGGGGGCGGGCACTTCCCTTAGTTTTCCTTTTGTTCTGTGTGGATGATCAGTATTAATAAATCCCTGCAGATAATGACTCCTTGTGTACATAAAGTTAATAAAGTGTTAATCTCTGTGAAGCAATGCACGTCCTATATGTACATCTCCACCTGTCACAGTATTCACCAGAAGATGGGGGAGGGGAGAAGAGAAACACAAGAGAAGGGGGAAAGAGAGCAGAGAAGAACCTGGCAGAATGTGAAGGAGAGAAATAGAATGAAAGGTGACAGAAGAGGAGGAGGGAAGAAAGATGGGAAAAAATTGAGAACTGTGGGGGTGAGGGGCTGGGAGGAGAAGGGATAGATAGCTGAGAGGAAGTAAGGTGAGTAAGAGGGGAAGAGTGAGCTGGGAGGAGGGGAGAAGAGTGCTGGGAGAAGAGGGGAAGAGAGGAGAGAAGAACCTGGCAGAATGTGAAGGAGAGAAATAGAATGAACGGTGACAGAGGAGGAGGGAAGAAAGATGGGAAAAATTCGAGAACTGCGGGTGGGGGGGCTGGGAGGAGAAGGGATAGATAGCTGAGAGGAAGGAAGGTGAGTGCTGGGAGAAGAAGGGAAGAGTGAGCTGGGAGGAGGGGAGGAGAGGGCTGGGAGAAGAGGGAGATGAAAAGAGGGGAGCGGAGAGTGTTGGGAGAAGAGGGGAAAAGGGAGCGGAGTGTGTTGGGAGAAGAGGGGAAGAGGGAGCAGAGAGTGTTGAGAGAACAGGGGAAAGGGGAGCGGAGTGTGTTGGGAGAAGAGGGAGCGGAGAGTGTTGGGAGAAGAGGGGAAGAGGGAGCGGAGAGTGTTGGGAGAAGAGGGGAAAAGTGAGCGGAGTGTGTTGGGAGAAGAGGGGAAGAGGGAGCGGAGAGTGTTGGGAGAAGAGGGGAAGAGGGAGCGGAGAGTGTTGGGAGAAGAGGGGAAAAGGGAGCGGAGAGTGTTGGGAGAAGAGGGGAAGAGGGAGCGGAGAGTGTTGGGAGAAGAGGGGAAGAGGGAGCGGAGAGTGTTGGGAGAAGAGGGGAAGAGGGAGCGGAGAGTGTTGGGAGAAGAGGGGAAGAGGGAGCGGAGAGTGTTGGGAGAAGAGGGGAAAAGGGAGCGGAGAGTGTTGGGAGAAGAGGGGAAGAGGGAGCGGAGAGTGTTGGGAGAAGAGGGGAAGAGGGAGCGGAGAGTGTTGGGAGAAGAGGGGAAGAGGGAGCGGAGAGTGTTGGGAGAAGAGGGGAAGAGGGAGCGGAGAGTGTTGGGAGAAGAGGGGAAGAGGGAGCGGAGAGTGTTGGGAGAAGAGGGGAAAAGGGAGCGGAGAGTGTTGGGAGAAGAGGGGAAGAGGGAGCGGAGAGTGTTGGGAGAAGAGGGGAAGAGGGAGCGGAGAGTGTTGGGAGAAGAGGGGAAGAGGGAGCGGAGAGTGTTGGGAGAAGAGGGGAAGAGGGAGCGGAGAGTGTTGGGAGAAGAGGGGAAAAGGGAGCGGAGTGTGTTGGGAGAAGAGGGGAAAAGGGAGCGGAGTGTGTTGGGAGAAGAGGGGAAGAGGGAGCGGAGAGTGTTGGGAGAAGAGGGGAAGAGGGAGCGGAGAGTGTTGGGAGAAGAGGGAGCGGAGAGTGTTGAGAGAAGAGGGGAAGAGGGAGCGGAGAGTGTTGGGAGAAGAGGGGAAGAGGGAGCGGAGAGTGTTGGGAGAAGAGGGGAAAAGGGAGCGGAGTGTGTTGGGAGAAGAGGGGAAAAGGGAGCGGAGTGTGTTGGGAGAAGAGGGGAAGAGGGAGCGGAGAGTGTTGGGAGAAGAGGGAGCGGAGAGTGTTGAGAGAAGAGGGGAAGAGGGAGCGGAGAGTGTTGGGAGAAGAGGGGAAGAGGGAGCGGAGAGTGTTGGGAGAAGAGGGGAAGAGGGAGCGGAGAGTGTTGGGAGAAGAGGGGAAGAGGGAGCGGAGAGTGTTGGGAGAAGAGGGGAAAAGGGAGCGGAGTGTGTTGGGAGAAGAGGGGAAAAGGGAGCGGAGTGTGTTGGGAGAAGAGGGAAAGAGGGAGCGGAGAGTGTTGGGAGAAGAGGGGAAGAGGGAGCGGAGAGTGATGGTAGAAGAGGGGAAAAGGGAGCGGAGTGTGTTGGGAGAAGAGGGGAAGAGGGGACTGGAAAGAGGGGAGAAGAGTGTTGGGAGAAGAGGGGAGGAGGGAGCCGAGAGTGTTGGGAGAAGAGGGGAAGAGGGAGTGGGAAAGAGGGAAGAAGAGTGCTGGGAGAAGAAGGGAAGAGTGAGCTGAGAGGAGGGGAGGAGAGGATTGGGAGAAGAGGAGAAGAGGGAGCAGAGAGTGTTGGGAGAAGAGGGAGCGGAGAGTGTTGGGAGAAGAGGGAACTGGAAAGAGGGGAGAAGAGTGCTGGGAGGAGGGGAAGAGAGAGCTGGGAGGAGGGGGAGGGGAGCTGGGAGGAGGGGAAGATTGGCATAATAGGGGGGAAAGGGAGTTGGGAGGAGAGGGTTGGGAGAAAAGGGGAGGAGGGAGCTGGAAGGAGGGTATTGGGACAAGAGGGAAAGAGGAAACTAAAAGCAGTTGGAAGAGAATACTGGGAGAAGAGAAAAGAGCAGTGGGAGGAGACTGTTGGGTGGAGTGGGAGGATAATGTTGGGTGGAGCGGTAGGAAAATGCTGGGTGGAATGGGAAGAGAATGTTGGGTGAAGCATTAAGAGAATGTTGGGTGGAGCTTGAGGAGAATGCTGGGTGGAGTTGGAGGAGAATGTTGAGTGGAGTGGGAGGAGAATGTTGGGTGGAGCATTAGAGGAATGTTGGGTGGGGTATTAGATGATTTGCTAGGTGGAGTGGGAGGTGAATGTTGGGTAGAGTGGGAGGAGAATGTTGGGTGGAGTGGGAGGAGTATGCTGGGTGGAGAGGGAGGAGAATGTTGGGTGGAGCATTAGGAGAATGCTGGATGGAGTGGGAGGAGAATGTAGGGTGGAGTGGGAGGAGAATCCGGGATGAAGTGGGAGGAGAATGCTGGGTGGAGTGGGAGGAGAATGCTGGATGGAGTGGGAGGAGAATGTTGGGTGGAGTGGGAGGAGAATGCTGGGTAGAGTGGGAGGAAAATTCTGGGTGGAGTGGTAGGAGAATGTTGGGTGGAGCATTATGAGAATGCTGGTTGGAGCGTTAGGAGAGTGTTGGGTGGAGTAGGAGGACAATATTGGGAGGAGTGGGAGGAGAATGCTGGGTGGAGCATTAGAGGAATGTTGGGTGGGGTATTAGGAGAATGCTGGGTGTAGTGGGAGGAGAATGCTGGGTGGAGTGGGAGGTGAATGTTGGGTAGAGTGGGAGGAGAGTGTTGGGTGGAGTGGGAGGAGAATGTTGGGTAGAGTGGGAGGAGAGTGTTGGGTGGAGCATTAGGAGAATGCTGGGTGGAGAGGGAGGATCATTTTGGGTGGAGCATTAGGAGAATGCTGGATGGAGTGGGAGGAGAATCCTGGGTGGAGTGGGAGGAGAATCCTGGATGGAGTGGGAGGAGAATCCTGGATGGAGTGGGAGGAGAATGCTGGATGGAGTGGGAGGAGAATGCTGGGAGGAGAATGATCGGAGGAGTGGGAGAAGAATGCTGGTTGGAGTGGGAAGAATATTCTGGATGGAGTGGAAGGAGAATGTTGGGTGGAGTCACAGGAGAATGTTGGGTGGAGAGGGAGGAGAATGCTGGGTGGAGTGAGAGGATAATGCTGGGTGGAGCTTAAGGAGAATGCTGGATGGAGTGGGAGGAGAATATTGGGTGGAGTGGGAGGAGAATGTTGAGTGGAGCATTAGAGGAATGTTGGGTGGGGTATTAGAAGAATGCTGGGTGGAGTGGGAGGTAAATGTTGGGTAGAGTGGGAGAAGAATGTTGGGTGGAGTCACAGGAGAATGTTGGGTGGATTGGGAGGAGAATGTTGGATGGAGAGGGAGGAGAATTTTGGGTTGAGCATTAGGAGAATGCTGGATGGAGTGGGAAGATGAACGTAGGGTGAAGTGGGACGAGAATCCTGGATGGGGTAGGAGGAGAATGCTGGGTGGAGTGGGAGGAGAATGCTGGATGGAGTCGCAGGAGAATGCTGGATGGAGTGGGAGGAGAATGCTGGGTGGAGTAGGAGGAAAGTCCTGGGTGGAGTGGGAGGAGAATGTTGGGAGGAGTGGGAGGAGAATGCTGGGTGGAGTGGGAGGAGAATGCTGGGTAGAGTGGGAGGAGAATGCTGGGTGGAGTGGAAGGAGAATGCTGGATGGAGTTGGAGGAGAATGACAGGTGGAGTGGGAGGAGAATACTGGGAGGAGTGGGAGGAAAGTGCCGGGTTGGAGTGGGAGGAGAATGCTGGGTGGAGTGGGAGGAAAGTGCTGGGTGGAGTGGGAGGAGAATGCTGGATGGAGTGGGAGGAGAATGATGGGAGGAGTGGGAGGAGAATGCTGGGTGAGGTGGGAGGAAAGTGCTGGGTGGACTGGGAGGAGAATGCTGGATGGAGTGGGAGGAGAATGCTGAGTGGAGTGGGAGGAGAATGCTGAGTGGAGTGGGAGGAGAATGCTGGGTGGAGTGGGAGGAGAATTCTGGTTGGAGTGGGAGGATAATGTAGGGTGAAGTGGGAGGAGAATGTAGCATGTAGTGGGAGGAAAATGCTGGATGGAGTGGGAGGAGAATGCTGGGTGGAGTGGGAGGAGATTGCTGGATGGAGCGGGAGGAGAATGCTGAATGGAGTGGGAGGAGAATGTAGGGTGTAGTGAGAGGAGAATGTTGGGTGGAGTGGGAGGAGAATGCTGGATGGAGTGGGAGGAGAATGCTGGATGGAGTGGGAGGAGAATGCTGGATGGAGTTGGAGGAGAACACTGGATGGAGTAGGAGGAGAATGCTGCATGGAGTGGGAGGAGAATGCTGGGTGGAGTGGGAGGAGAATGCTGGATGGAGTGGGAGGAGAGTGATGGGAGGATGGATGGAGAGAGGTTGGAAAAGGGAAGGAGAGCCCTGGGAGAAGGGTGATGTGTTTTCAATGTTGTCTATTTAAGCCAAATGAAAAAAAACAGCATGGTCCCCCCCCCCCCAGTCGGTCACCATGCCCTTTGGGTCTGGTATGAATATTAAGGGGAACCCCGAACCAAAATTTAAAAATAATTGTGTGGGGTCCCCCAAATTCCATATCAGGGACTTCAGGTCTGGTATGGATATTAAGGGAAACCCTGTGCCAAATTGAAAAAAATGGCATAGGGTTCCCCTCAAAAAACTGAAAAAAATATGTACTCAGTTACCAATTCACATAGGGGGGCGGGATCTGGTGTTCCCCTTGTTAAAGGGGGCTTCCAGATTCCGCTAAGCCCCCCGCCCGCAGACCCTCACAACCACTGGGCAAGGGTTGTGGGGATGAGGCCCTTGTCCCCATCAACATGGGGACATGGTGCTTTGGGGGTGACTCTGAAGCATCCCCACATGTTGAGGGCATATGGCCTGGTATGGTTCAGAAGGGGGGTGTTCTCTTGTCCTCCCTCTTTTCCTGAGGCCTGTCTGGTTGCGTGCTCGGATAAGGGACTGGTATGGATTTTTGGGGGGAACCCCACAACATTTTTTTTATTTTGGCGCAGGGTTCCCCTTTAAAATCCATACCAGACCTGGTCTGGTATGGATTTTGAGGGGACCCCTACACCATTTTTTTTAATTGGCGCAGGGTTCCCCTTAACATTCATACCAGACCCAAGGGGCCTGGTAATGGACTGGGGGGAGGAACCCCTGCCCCAGGGGAATGTTTGGTGGACCCGGGTCCCCTAACACTTATTAGGACAATAACTTTTACCTGATCTTCTCTTCATTCCTGTTATTAAGCAGCCCCTCCCCCCCACCCCGAAGATCTAGAATGAACTCCAGAGTCTGATTGGACGATGAGTTATCCTTTGGCTCTCCTGGATGGTTGTCTTATTTTGTATCACGTCTTCACTCCCTTCTTAAACTCTTCGCCGTGCTTGGCGCCGTGCTTGGCGTTTCCACAACAACAGTTTTCATTGTCATCAATCTGCAACACTCAACCAAGCTTCCTGTTTTCCATCAAGATTCACCTCACGGTGCAAATTTCTCCCACATGTACCTTTATCTGCTTCCATTTCCCAGAATACAAGGAGAGGCGAGGGGCCCCAGAAGTGGATGTTATTCATCATCTACGTGAACCAGGGTGACCCCCTGCTCATCCAATCAACCCCATGACTACTGATAACCGAGAACTTCCTACCGTGAGGACTCCGAGGTGGCGGCCATGATAGTTCATCTACATTGCATGATCAGCAACGAGCACCCCAAGGAAATTCTATCCAGAACACGTAATTTAGAGGACATCCAATCGTGTGACGGCGCAGTGGGCGCCAAATTCGAGAAACGATGGAGCACCTCGGTACCAAGCCCAACAAGTCCTTCATGGTGTGTGTCTACAGATCCTTGTTTGTTAGCCTTGTGCTCCCTATGTTCAATCACTGAACATTAAACCAGTCACATCAGTCTCTGTACCACAGAAGCTTACACTCTAATGTCTCCTCCCCCCACAGTCGCACACCATTATTATTATTATACATTTATACGGGGCTTTTTTTCAGCAGGAACGCGGGGGAACGCAGTTTCTGCACCTCCAGCTCTGAATGTATGTAATGGCAATGGTTGCTGGGTTGTACTGGAGGGTCTATTGTTGCTGGGGAGGTCAGTTGTCGCTGGTAGGGGATCTTATGTTGCTGGGGGGGCTCTTATGCTACTGGGAGACAATCGTTACTGGGAGACATCAACTGTTGAGGGAGGGGTCTATTGTTGCTGGGGAAGCTCCATTGTTGCTGGCTACAGGGGGTCTATTATACTTCCTATTATATACAAATTATTTAGCACCACAAATTGATACTTGGTTCTGTATCCATTACTGAGAGGTTGGTAGGGGGTGGAACCAAGGAATGGTGCTCGGAGGTTGGTAGGGGGTGGAACCAAGGAATGGTGCTCGGAGGTGGGTAGGGGGTGGAACCAAGGAATGGTGCTCAGAGGTGGGTAGGGGGTGGAACCAAGGAATGGTGCTTGGAGGTGGGTAGGGGGTGGAACCAAGGAATGGTGCTCAGAGGGGGGTAGGGGGTGGAACCAAGGAATGGTGCTTGGAGGTGGGTAGGGGGTGGAACCAAGGAATGGTGCTTGGAGGCGGGTAGGGGTGGAACCAAGGAATGGTGCTCGGAGGTGGGTAGGGGGTGGAACCAAGGAATGGTGCTCAGAGGTGGGTAGGGGGTGGAACCAAGGAATGGTGCTCAGAGGTGGGTAGGGAGTGGAACCAAGGAATGGTGCTCAGAGGTGGGTAGGGAGTGGAACCAAGGAATGGTGCTCAGAGGTGAGTAGGGGGTGGAACCAAGGAATGGTGCTCAGAGGTGGGTAGGGGGTGGAACCAAAGAATGGTGCTCGGAGGTTAGTAGGGGGTGGAACCAAGGAATGGTGCTCGGAGGTTAGTAGGGGGTGGAACCAAGGAATGGTGCTCGGAGGTGGGTAGGGGGTGGAACCAAGGAATGGTGCTCAGAGGTGGGTAGGGGGTGGAACCAAGGAATGGTGCTCGGAGGTGGGTAGGGGGTGGAACCAAGGAATGGTGCTCGGAGGTGGGTAGGGGGTGGAACCAAGGAATGGTACTTGGAGGTGGGTAGGGGTGGAACCAAGGAATGGTACTTGGAGGTGGGTAGGGGGTAGAACCAAGGAATGGTACTTGGAGGTGGGTAGGGGGTGGAACCAAGGAATGGTGCTCGGAGGTTGGTAGGGGGTGGAACCAAGGAATGGTGCTTGGAGGTGGGTAGGGGGTGGAACCAAGGAATGGTGCTTGGAGGTGGGTAGGGGGTGGAACCAAGGAATGGTGCTCGGAGGTGGGTAGAGGGTGGAACCAAGGAATGGTGCTCGGAGGTTGGTAGGGGTGGAACCAAGGAATGGTGCTCAGAGGTGGGTAGGGGGTGGAACCAAGGAATGGTGCTTGGAGGTGGGTAGGGGGTGGAACCAAGGAATGGTGCTCGGAGGTGGGTAGGGGTGGAACCAAGGAATGGTGCTCGGAGGTGGGTAGGGAGTGGAACCAAGGAACGTTGCTTATAGGTGGGTAGGGGGTGGAACCAAGGAACGGTGCTCAGAGGTGGGTAGGGGGTGGAACTAAGGAATGGTGCTCGGAGGTGGGTAGGGGGTGGAACCAAGGAATGGTGCTCGGAGGTGGGTAGGGGGTGGAACCAAGGAATGGTGCTCTGAGGTGGGTAGGGGGTGGAACCAAGGAATGGTGCTCGGAGGTGGGTAGGGGGTGGAACCAAGGAATGATGCCCGGAGGTGGGTAGGGGGTGGAACCAAGGAAAGGTGCTCGGAGGTGAGTAGGGGGTGGAACAAAGGAATGGTACTTGGAGGTGGGTAGGGGTGGAACCAAGGAATGGTGTTCGGAGGTGAGTAGGGGGTGGAACCAAGGAATGGTGCTCGGAGGTGGGTAGGGGGTGGAACCAAGGAATGGTGCTCAGAGGTGGGTAGGGGGTGGAACCAAGGAATGGTGCTTAGAGGTGGGTAGTGGGTAGAACCAAGGATTGGTGCTCGGAGGTGGGTAGGGGGTGGAACTAAGGAATGGTGCTCGGAGGTGGGTAGGGGGTGGAACCAAGGAGTGGTGCTGGGAGGTATGTAGGGGGTGGAACCAAGGAATGGTGCTCGGAGGTTAGTAGGGGGTGGAACCAAGGAATGGTGCTCGGAGGTGAGTAGGGGTTGGAACAAAGGAATGGTGCTCAGAGGTGGGTAGGGGTGGAACCAAGGAATGGTGCTCAGAGGTGGGTAGGGTGTGGAACCAAGGAATGGTGCTCAGAGGTGGGTAGGGGATGGAAACAAGGAATGGTGCTCGGAGGTTAGTAGGGGGTGGAACCAAGGAATGGTGCTCAGAGGTGGGTAGGGGGTGGAACAAAGGAATGGTACTTGGAGGTGGGTAGGGGGTGGAACCAAGGAATGGTGCTCGGAGGTGGGTAGGGGGTGGAACCAAGGAATGGTGCTCAGAGGTGGGTAGGGGGTGGAACAAAGGAATGGTACTTGGAGGTGGGTAGGGGGTGGAACCAAGGAATGGTGCTCAGGGGTGGGTAGGGGGTGGAACCAAGGAATGGTGCTCGGGGGTGGGTAGGGGGTGGAACCAATGAATGGTACTTGGAGGTGGGTAGGGGGTGGAACCAAGGAATGGTGCTCAGAGGTGGGTAGGGGGTGGAACCAAGGAATGGTGCTCAGAGGTGGGTAGGGGGTGGAACCAAGGAATGGTGCTGGGAGGTAGGTAGGGGGTGGAACCAAGGAATGGTGCTCGGAGGTGGGTAGGGGGTGGAACCAAGGAATGGTGCTTGGAGGTGGGTAGGGGGTGGAACCAAGGAATGGTGTTCGGAGGTGGGTAGGGGGTGGAACCAAGGAATGGTGCTCGGAGGTGGGTAGGGGGTGGAACCAAGGAATGGTGTTCGGAGGTGGGTAGGGGGTGGAACCAAGGAATGGTGCTCAGAGGTGGGTAGGGGGTGGAACCAAGGAATGGTGTTCGGAGGTGGGTAGGGGGTGGAACAAAGGAATGGTACTTGGAGGTGGGTAGGGGGTGGAACCAAGGAATGGTGCTCGGAGGTGGGTAGGGGGTGGAACCAAGGAATGGTGCTCAGAGGTGGGTAGGGGGTGGAACAAAGGAATGGTACTTGGAGGTGGGTAGGGGGTGGAACCAAGGAATGGTGCTCAGGGGTGGGTAGGGGGTGGAACCAAGGAATGGTGCTCGGGGGTGGGTAGGGGGTGGAACCAATGAATGGTACTTGGAGGTGGGTAGGGGGTGGAACCAAGGAATGGTGCTCAGAGGTGGGTAGGGGGTGGAACCAAGGAATGGTGCTCAGAGGTGGGTAGGGGGTGGAACCAAGGAATGGTGCTGGGAGGTAGGTAGGGGGTGGAACCAAGGAATGGTGTTCGGAGGTGGGTAGGGGGTGGAACCAAGGAATGGTGCTCAGAGGTGTGTAGGTGGTGGAACCAAGGAATGGTGTTCGGAGGTGGGTAGGGGGTGGAACCAAGGAATGGTGCTCGGAGGTGGGTAGGGGGTGGAACCAAGGAATGGTGTTCGGAGGTGGGTAGGGGGTGGAACCAAGGAATGGTGCTCAGAGGTGGGTAGGGGGTGGAACCAAGGAATGGTGCTCAGAGGTGGGTAGGGGGTGGAACCAAGGAATGGTGCTGGGAGGTAGGTAGGGGGTGGAACCAAGGAATGGTGCTCGGAGGTGGGTAGGGGGTGGAACCAAGGAATGGTGCTTGGAGGTGGGTAGGGGGTGGAACCAAGGAATGGTGTTCGGAGGTGGGTAGGGGGTGGAACCAAGGAATGGTGCTCGGAGGTGGGTAGGGGGTGGAACCAAGGAATGGTGTTCGGAGGTGGGTAGGGGGTGGAACCAAGGAATGGTGCTCAGAGGTGGGTAGGGGGTGGAACCAAGGAATGGTGTTCGGAGGTGGGTAGGGGGTGGAACAAAGGAATGGTACTTGGAGGTGGGTAGGGGGTGGAACCAAGGAATGGTGCTCGGAGGTGGGTAGGGGGTGGAACCAAGGAATGGTGCTCAGAGGTGGGTAGGGGGTGGAACAAAGGAATGGTACTTGGAGGTGGGTAGGGGGTGGAACCAAGGAATGGTGCTCAGGGGTGGGTAGGGGGTGGAACCAAGGAATGGTGCTCGGGGGTGGGTAGGGGGTGGAACCAATGAATGGTACTTGGAGGTGGGTAGGGGGTGGAACCAAGGAATGGTGCTCAGAGGTGGGTAGGGGGTGGAACCAAGGAATGGTGCTCAGAGGTGGGTAGGGGGTGGAACCAAGGAATGGTGCTGGGAGGTAGGTAGGGGGTGGAACCAAGGAATGGTGTTCAGAGGTGGGTAGGGGGTGGAACCAAGGAATGGTGCTCAGAGGTGTGTAGGTGGTGGAACCAAGGAATGGTGCTCGGAGGTGGGTAGGGGGTGGAACCAAGGAATGGTGTTCGGAGGTGGGTAGGGGGTGGAACCAAGGAATGGTGCTCAGAGGTGTGTAGGTGGTGGAACCAAGGAATGGTGTTCGGAGGTGGGTAGGGGGTGTAACCAAGGAATGGTGCTCGGAGGTCGGTAGGGGGTGGAACCAAGGAATGGTGCTCAGAGGTGGGTAGGGGGTGGAACCAAGGAATGGTGCTCAGAGGTGGGTAGGGGGTGGAACCAAGGAATGGTGCTCAGAGGTGGGTAGGGGGTGGAACCAAGGAATGGTGCTGGGAGGTAGGTAGGGGGTGGAACCAAGGAATGGTGCTCGGAGGTGGGTAGGGGGTGGAACCAAGGAATGGTGCTTGGAGGTGGGTAGGGGGTGGAACCAAGGAATGGTGTTCGGAGGTGGGTAGGGGGTGGAACCAAGGAATGGTGCTCGGAGGTGGGTAGGGGGTGGAACCAAGGAATGGTGCTCGGAGGTGGGTAGGGGGTGGAACCAAGGAATGGTGCTCGGAGGTGGGTAGGGGGTGGAACCAAGGAATGGTGCTCAGAGGTGTGTAGGTGGTGGAACCAAGGAATGGTGTTCGGAGGTGGGTAGGGGGTGGAACCAAGGAATGGTGCTCGGGGGTGGGTAGGGGGTGCTGTACAGAGAATATTACATTGGTCACGTCCTTGTATTTGTCAATAATAATGAAGTCCCGATATTTGGGGGGGCCCCTCGGTAGAGACACGAGAAGTTTGGACTAAAAAGGGACACCGGGTGATTTTCTTTCTTTCTTTTTTTTATTTATACATTTCTTACCAAGACATCAAAAAAATAGATTTTCAAAAAGTATTACAAATATAAAATATAATATTTTCTGTGTGAAATATAAGAATCTGTATTATCGATCGATCGATCAGTTTTCTTCTGATATTCTTCATCTTTTGCTACAACATTTTTTGGGGAGAATAAAATGGCGATCCTTGAAAATTTGTATTTATTTTATTTTTTTATGTCGCAGCAGCTTCTCTGGAAAAATTACACTTTGATGAATTTTTTAATATATGGAACGCGATATATATGTATACACCATGTTTTTGGTAAATTATGAAAGATGACGTCACGCCGAGTAAATAGACACCCAACATGTCACTCTTTAAAAATTGCGCCCGCTTGTGGAATGGCTACAAACGAAAAAATCTCCATGGGTGACGCTTTAAAATTGACCACAATCCCTCTCTTGGTCTCTACAAATCTCTCCGCTTATTTCCTCTGGGGAGGTTCCTGCCATAGCTGACCACAATCCCTCTCTACAAATCTCTCCGCTTATTTCCTCTGGGGGGTTGCTGCCGTAGCTGACCACAATCCCTCTCTATGTCTCTACAAATCTCTCCGCTTGTGGTCAGCTACAGCAGGAACCCCCCCAGAGGAAATTGTCTCTTGGTCTCTACAAATCTCTCTGCTTATTTCCTTTTGGGGGTTCCTGCCGTAGCTGACCACAATCCCTCTCTATGTCTCTACAAATCTCTCCGCTTGTGGTCAGCTACAGCAGGAACCCCCCAGAGGAAATAAGCGGAGAGATTTGTAGAGAGGGATTGTGGTCAGCTACGGCAGGAACCCCCAAAAGGAAATAAGCAGAGAGATTTGTAGAGACCAAGAGACAATTTCCTCTGGGGGGGTTCCTGCTGTAGCTGACCACAATCCCTCTCTACAAATCTCTCCGCTTATTTCCTCTGGGGGAGGTTCCTGCTGTAGCTGACCACAAGCGGAGAGATTTGTAGAGACATAGAGAGACAATGTGGTCATCTACAGCAGCAACCCCCAGAGGAAATAAGCGGGGAGATTTATAGAGACATAGAGAGGGATTGTGGTCAGGTCTTGGGCTGCTACCTCAGTGTGCGTCCTTACAGTCCATTCCACATGTAATGTTGAGGAAATGAGGAGAAAGGAGCCCCCCCAGTGATCAAAGAGAGAAGTCATTTGTATTTTATTTGAAGTTTTAGCAATAAAAAGAGGCCAACGTGTTTCGGAGGACTTCATCAGGACTGCTAGCAAAAATAGTGTTGGGATGATCCTGTTGGATGGTGCCTTTGGCACATGGGTCTGGACTGTCAGTCCTCAGTGCTGGCTGCTCTCTGAGCACTGAGGACTTCTAACAGTCCAGATTCATGTGCCAAAGGCACCTTCCAATAGGATCATCCCAACACTATTTTTGCTAGCAGTCCATTTTTGGGTGGGATCTATCGTTACTGGGGGATCTATTGTTACTGGCTAAAGGGGGTCTAATTGACTGCCTTTCTGGTTATTAGATAAGAGTAAATTCCACACAATGATACTTGGGGCAGTACTGAGAGGTAGGTAGGGGGAGGGACCAAGGGGCGGAACTCAGAGGATCGTAGGGTACGTAGATAAGGGGGGGACTCATAAGGGGGGTTCCTGCACCTATACTCCGAGGAAAAAAGTCCTGCTTATGGGGGGTAATAATTCTCTTGTTCTTTGGCTTTACAACTGTGGTGACTTCCAGCAGAATGCGAAGGGAAATAAATGGTGGGATGGAAGGAAGTGGCCGGTGGGCTCCGCCCTGAAGAAGGTTTTTATGGGCGAGTAGAACATGGAGGCCACACAGAGGTACGTTATGACGTCCAATCTCCATGGATAAGGTCCTGGGGCTCCCCTCACATCATGTCCATCTCACAGATGTAGTTGTACGGACGGGAGCAGTGGTCGTCGTTCCATCGGCCGTCCTGGTGCAGGTGGGCGCAGTCTTCTCCTCCGCCAAGTCCGTGACCAAAAAACTCATCGGGTTGTCCCGGGACCCAGTTCCTGAAAGACAAACACAGATGAGAATCTCCATCCTGAGGGACTCACAGAGCCGTGATCACCCATAGGACCAACACACAAGCTTCTCCACCCTGAGGGAAACACAGGAGCTTCTCCACCCCGAGGGAAACACAGGGCCATGGTCACCTATGAGGGAAACATACAAGCTTCTCTACCCCGAGGGAAACACAGGGCCATGGTCACCTATGAGGGAAACACAGAGCCATGGTCACCTATGAGGGAAACACAGGAGCTTCTCCACCCCGAGGGAAACACAGGGCCATGGTCACCTATGAGGGAAACACACAAGCTTCTCCACCCCGAGGGAAACACAGGGCCATGGTCACCTATGAGGGAAACATACAAGCTTCTCTACCCCGAGGGAAACACAGGGCCATGGTCACCTATGAGACAAACACAGGAGCTTCTCCACCCCGAGGGAAACACAGGGCCATGGTCACCTATGAGGGAAACACACAAGCTTCTCCACCCCGAGGGAAACACAGGGCCATGGTCACCTATGAGGGAAACACAAGAGCTTCTCCACCCTGAGGGAAACACAGGGCCATGGTCACCTATGAGGGAAACACACAAGCTTCTCCACCCCGAGGGAAACACAGAGCCATGGTCACCTATGAGGGAAACACAGGAGCTTCTCCACCCCGAGGGAAACACAGGGCCATGGTCACCTATGAGGGAAACACACAAGCTTCTCCACCCCGAGGGAAACACAGGGCCATGGTCACCTATGAGGGAAACATACAAGCTTCTCTACCCCGAGGGAAACACAGGGCCATGGTCACCTATGAGACAAACACAGGAGCTTCTCCACCCCGAGGGAAACACAGGGCCATGGTCACCTGTGAGGGAAACACACAAGCTTCTCCACCCCGAGGGAAACACAGGGCCATGGTCACCTATGAGGGAAACACAAGAGCTTCTCCACCCTGAGGGAAACACAGGGCCATGGTCACCTATGAGGGAAACACACAAGCTTCTCCACCCTGAGGGAAACACAGGGCCATGGTCACCTATGAGGGAAACACAGGAGCTTCTCCACCCCGAGGGAAACACAGGGCCAAAAATTATTTTCTTTTTTTTTTCGTTTCATTCGTTTTTTTTGCTTTTTTCGGAAATTCAGTAAATTTGAAAAATTAGTTTTTTTCATTTTCGTTCTGTTCGTTTTTTTGCATTTTTCAGAAATTCTGAAAATGTGAAAATTCTGAATTCAGAAATTTGAAATTCTGAATTTCCGAATTTTTGAATTTCCGAATTTCCAAAAAAAATTCTAAAACGAAAAAAATTTGTTTTTGTAAATTTCCTGAATTTCCGAAAATGAAAAAAAAAGGAATTTTTAAATTTCCGAATTTCGGAAAATTATAAAAATTCGGAATTCAGAAATTCGAAAATTTAACTTTCAAAATTTCCCATTTTTGAATTTTAGATTTTCGAATTTTAGATTTTCGAGTTTTAGATTTTCGAGTTTTAGATTTTCGAATTTTAGATTTTCGAGTTTTAGATTTTCGAGTTTTAGATTTTCGAATTTTAGATTTTCGAATTTTAGATTTTCGAGTTTTAGATTTTCGAGTTTTAGATTTTCGAATTTTAGATTTTCGAACTTTTGAAATGTCCAATTTCCGAATTTCCGAAATTTGAAATTTAGAAAATCCAAAAATCCGAAAATTGAAAAATTCGGAAATTCAGAAATTTCGGAATTAACGAATTTCTCAAAATTCGTTTAAAAAATGAATTTGAAACAAAACAAATTGCACATGTCTATGAAATATTATGACTAGTATTTATCAATTTGGAGACTGAGTTTGACCTGCTTTGGATGCCTCAGGTAAGGCCCGGAGCGAGAGAAAACCAAATGAAAGATAGTGCAGGGCCGGTGATCTGCCGATATGGTTCCTCCTATAGATATAGGCGCAGTCCGAGCCGACGGAAATCACCGAACCTGAGCAGCTGTAGCAAGAGGTCCAGGGCGACGTGGAATTTGCTGTAAGTGGCCAGTCGGACTCGCGTCCTCGCTTCGCTCGGACGGCTCGCTCCGCTCTCTCGGCCTCCTGGCTCTTTTTTTAACATCCTCCAATCCACGGGGATGGTAAGGAATGAGCCTGGATGCCGCCCGAGGTTCGGAGATTTCCGTGGGCTTCGTCAGCGCCTGCGCAGTCAAGCAGGGAACCATCTCGATAGGGGAACTAGATCGACAAGACACCGGCATGACAGTGTGAGAAGGAGAAGCAACTATGGGGTTAAGGATTGTAGGTGGAGAATGGGGGAGAGGTGGATTGGTTGGAGCAACAGGATGAGGGAGGGACTTGTGGTAGTTAAGGGATAGGTGGGGTCTCCTGGACAGCAGAGGAAGGGACAGGTGACAAGCAGGCAGTTCCCACCCCCCCTCCCGGTGTTCTGTTTTGTTTGGTTGGTTTGCTTTTTCTCTTTGCAGGAACAAAGGACGTCATGGCGGCTGATGGTATGGCGGTGGTCGGTCATTTGGCGGTGGAAGAAAATACGGTTGAGATGGAAGTGTGGGGGGCTCTTTAGGGTGTATTCCAGTTACTATAGCTGGAATTCGGTAATGGTTGCACTGCGGGGGTGGGTTGTCTCGGTGTGTCACGGCTGGAGGCTCGGTGTGGTAAAAGGTCCCACAGAGTTACAAGTTGAACAAGTTGGAATTCTGGTGCCGTGAGAAAAGACCAACCGGCCGATATAATAAAAAGGCTGCCATGGCCATTTGTACTCCAATTTATGTGTGGTCTCATTCATGGTAAGTATTCATGGTCGGGGGGATGGTGAGTACTCATGGTCGGGGGGATGGTGAGTACTCATGGTCGGGGGGATGGTGAGTACTCATGGTCAGGGGGGATGGTGAGTACTCATGGACGGGGGGATGGTGAGTACTCATGGTCAGGGGGTATGTGAGTACTCATGGTCGGGGGGGGTGGTGAGTACTCATGGTCGGGGGGGAATGGTGAGTACTCATGGTCGGGGGGGAATGGTGAGTACTCATGGTCAGGGGGGAATGGTGAGTACTCATGGTCGGGGGAGGGATGGTGAGTACTCATGGTCGGGGGGGATGGTGAGTACTCATGGTCGGGGGGGAAGGTGAGTACTCATGGTCGGGGGGATGGTGAGTACTCATGGTCGGGGGGGGATGGTGAGTACTCATGGTCGGGGGGGATGGTGAGTACTCATGGTCGTGGGGGATGGTGAGTACTCATGGTCGGGGGGGATGGTGAGTACTCATGGTTGGGGGGATGGTGAGTACTCATGGTTGGGGGGGTGGTGAGTACTCATGGTCAGGGGGGATGGTGAGTACTCATGGTCGGGGGGGTGGTGAGTACTCATGGTTGGGGGGATGGTGAGTACTCATGGTTGGGGGGGTGGTGAGTACTCATGGTCAGGGGGGATGGTGAGTACTCATGGTCGGGGGGATGGTGAGTACTCATGCTCGGGGGGATGGTGAGTACTCATGGTCAGGGGGGATGGTGAGTACTCATGGTCGGGCAGACACCAAACAAGGTGGGACATCTTATCTACACGGGTCATGTCTTATTGAGGTGACCTGCAGGCCAAATTCTTCCTTTCCTTATCAAGCATTGTGTTTAGTTTACAAGACGTCATGCTGGCTGGAGGGTCACTAAGAGTATTGTGGGGGGGGTTTCCATACTCACTTTGGTGTAGAATTATAATCAGTTCCATCCACCCATTTCCAGTCTCCTGCCACGTCCGTCAGTCCGATCCACGTGTACTTCCCCTTGGATATCCCGAACACGAAGTTCTACAAGACAATCGTCAATGTAACCACATCGTGAAAATAAGACCTACCCCAAAAATAAGACCTACTCCAAAAATAAGACCTACCCCAAAAAATAAGACCTACCCCGAAAATAAGACCTGCCCCAAAAATAAAACCTACCCCGAAAATAAGTCCTACCCCAAAAATAAGACCTTTTTCAAAAATAAGACCTATCCCAAAAAATAAGATCTACACCAAAAATAAGACCTGCCCCGAAAATAAGTCCTGCCCCGAAAATAAGACCTACCCCCGAAAATAAGACCTATAATGAAAATAAAAAATGAGTGAAAGCTCCTGCGCTGTGTAGGATACGGGGAAAGGGACGTGACAGAAGAAATAGGGGGGGGGGAGATGAGCTAAGGGATGAGTGCGATATAGTGAGCACTGCAGCAAACAAATGGAGAGTCTATCCTTTGTAGACAAAGAAGGGTATATGTAACAGGTGGTAGTTGTCTGCGCTGTGATATGGCATTGATCAAATGAGTGGAATGGGGAAATGGTGAGTGAACGGGCTAGTGAGACCTGGGGAGTGACAAGTGGTGCAGACACAAATTAACCTTGCCGGTTTGAAAATAGGTGCAGTCCTGTCTGGACTGTGAAATGATACAGTGAGATTTAACACATAAGGATGTAAGTGAAAATCAAACCAGAAAACTTAAACGTGAGCATAAAATCTTAGATGAGTGCAAACCAAAAAGAAAGGGCCACAGTTCAACACTGGAACTGGTGCAGCAGTGATGCAATGATACAGGTGGAAAGGATTCCAAATTCTGCAAAAGGAATACAGTCCTAATCAATCCAAACATACGCATGCAGCCCACACCTCAGTGATAAGTGCAGCTTACCTTCCAGCTGACATAAAAGGTCAGACACATAGGATATAAACGTTACCAGTTATCTATTGGGTAAAAAATCTTGCTGCCAGTTCTCAATAATTGTTCACACATAGAGAGACAAAAATAACAAAGAAAAAGTTGTTGTAGCCTTGTCTTCCTAGCACTTATACAGCTGTAGGGAAAGGGATTTGTTTGGCAAGGTGATAGATTGAGTCTCCACTTACACAACTTACACAGTGTGTAGGGAAAAAATGCACATCTCCACGAGTGCCGAACTCGTCTCCTGGTACTTCTCACTATTGACAGCTTGTGGCTCTTTATCTTGTATCAGGCTGTCCACTCGTGTCAGGATAAGGAGAGCAAGGGACGGAGGGAGGAGAAAGTGCACATAGCATAAAACTGTACAGAAACTTTAATGACTAAAACCATAAAATAAAAAACTCACATGGAGCAGTGAGATGGCGATCATGTATCCACGAGCGCCGCGCTCGTCTGCCGTCCGTTCGGTACTGCTCCCGGTTAGTGCTCTGAGTCCCTTCTGAGTGGACAGCCTGATACAAGATAAAGAGCCACAAGCCACAATGTTTGACCCGGTCCACCTCACCAGGAAGTGGCTGCAGCCAGAGACGCTGACCGAGCCTCAGATTGTGGAGCGTGTGGTAATGGACCGGTATCTACGTGCGCTTCCTGTTGCTCTGAGGAAGTGGGTCGGACAGAGGGACCCCAAAACTGCAGCCCAACTGGTGGACCTAGTGGAAAGCATGGGCGTCCGCTGAAATATTTTCAGGGGGGGGGCGCTTCAGCAGCGGTAATACACAGTCGCATTTTACCCTTTCTTTGACCGCTGGCAGGGGTTAGAAGCGACCCCCCATGTTAAAATGTAAAAAACACCCCACTGTGCCCCCTGCATATTTTTAATATCTCTTTTGTCTCCACAACTGCACCTCTGGACCCCTTTACATTACACAGCACCCTGCATCACTGGCCCCCTTTACATTACACAGCCCCCTGCATCACTGGCCCCCTTTACATTACACAGCACCCTGCATCACTGGACCCCTTTACATTACACAGCCCCCTGCACCTCTGGACCCCTTTACATTACACAGCACCCTCCACCTCTGGACCCCTTTACATTACACAGCCCCCTGCACCTCTGGACCCCTTTACATTACACAGCACCCTGCATCACTGGACCCCTTTACATTACACAGCACCCTGCATCACTGGCCCCCTTTACATTACACAGCACCCTGCATCACTGGACCCCTTTACGTTACACAGCACCCTGCATCACTGGACCCCTTTACGTTACACAGCACCCTGCATCACTGGACCCCTTTACATTACACAGCACCCTCCACCTCTGGACCCCTTTACATTACACAGCACCCTGCATCACTGGACCCCTTTACATTACACAGCACCCTGCACCTCTGGACCCCTTTACATTACACAGCACCCTGCACCTCTGGACCCCTTTACATCACACAGCACCCTGCACCTCTGGACCCCTTTACATTACACAGCACCCTGCACCTCTGGACCCCTTTACATTACACAGCACCCTGCAACACTGGACCCCTTTATATTACACAGCACCCCTTTCCCTTTACTGAAACACTACACTATATTTTATATTTATTTAAGAGGAACCTTTCGGAATGAGGGACAAATGGATTTGATTCCAGAAGAGGGACAGGCACTCTAAATAAGGGACAACTAGAAACTATGCTGTAGGCTACAACTCTAGTCTACGGACACATTGTCTAAAGCTGGGTACACACTAGGGTTGCACCAATACCTGTTTTGTACCAACAATACTTGTGCTCAAGTACTCACTGATACCAGTTGCCAATACCTTTGCGGTGCGATTTGAGCCCATACGAAATGACTGGGCTTAAATCGCACTGTAAAGAATCACATGTGATTTGAACAGGAATGTGGTGCGATTCCTGTCTGAATCACGTGCTCTTTCTCACACCGCTCCTGTGTTAACCCCGGCTTGTCATAATGACTTCAGCCAGGGTTCACACAGGAGTGGTGCAGGAAACCACATATGATTCAGACAGGAATCGCACCACATTCCTGTTCAAATCACATGTGATTCTTTACAGTGCGATTTAAGCCCAGTCATTTCGTATGGGCTCAAATCGCAGGTATTGGCAACTGGTATCAGCGAGTACTTGAGCACAAGTATTGTTGGTACAAAACAGGTATTGGTGCAACCCTAGACACAAAGACCAAGTTCCTGGGCAAAAAATCTGCATAGGTGAGAATAAAGATAACAGGGAAAACATTTGTCACTGTTAGTACTCATGCACAAGAACACTATACTGTAGGTATAGCATACACTATACAATCTGATTGTACAATCTCTGCACAATCTCCTTTAGATTTACAAAAACTATTTAATTCAATTAATTTAAGTAGTATCCAATCAGGCAGGCCTTTGTACTACATAGTTGGTGGTAGATCCAAAAGATATTGTACAATCAGATTGTATAACGTATGGTAAGCTCGAGGCTGGCCATAGATAAAAACGTTTTTATTTTTGTCTGAAAAATTGAATGGATCCCCCAATCCACACAACTAAGGTGGGTAAGGGAACCCTTTCCGCTGAGACATCGATGTCGGAGCTACAAATCTAAAGAAACATTTCTGCTGGCTTGAGAGAAGTTGATCATTAAATTGATGTCTCTTTAGCAAGAATGACTACAGAAGGATTAAAACTTGTCCGGTCCTTGCTGGACCCGTTACATTTCCATCCATCTATAGCCAGGTTTAGTCACTCCTGTCTTCGTATGCCTGGGGAGCTAGCCTCCGTGCACACTAATTCTTTAGGGCCCACACTCACATGTGGTGCAGACATGTGTGTCCTGTATCCTCTCTTTTCAGCACAGGGATGTACGGGCATTGTGTGCCATCTCTGTGCCAGCATCCCATTCACTTCTATAGGGACCCTCACCTGCATGTCATATTAGGATACATAGGCTGTGTCCATGCTGCCTCACATCCTAGTAGATATGAATGGGGTGATGACACAGGGATGTGCACAACACCTATGTACCCCCCTGTCGATAAATGCCAGCCCTGCATGGGAGATGCATGTTTGCACCCCTTGTGAATGGGCCCCTACTAAAAATAGAATCTGAAATAACAGTTGTCTTGTCTTCACAATTAGCAGTGATATGAAGCCTGAAAGTGTCACTGTTATTACCTGTTGGCTGAGTAGAGGCAGGTTCATCAGCACAGAGACAGGAGAAAACATCACTCCGTTTTGCTGTGCAGGTAGAGAGAGGAGGGGGTCCGAGAGAAGGGCACAGGACAGGAGGGGGGGGGGTCACTATACAGAGCAGGAATAGATTGTCTAAAGCAGGGAGAGATAACAGGAGGCTGGGGGAGGGGGGGGCCGAGGTGGTGATCTCCCACAAACATCGGGACACTGTGAAAGTGAAAGCAGGATAGAAATGACTGGAGAGGGGGGAGGGAAGACGCTGTCCAGGAGAGGGAACGTTGTATACATGCAGACTGAATCAGGAAAGCGCTGATACCTTCCCAACCTCATGTGGAACACTAGAAGACTATCAGAGGAGCCGAACTAGGGGGGCGGGACCTTGCACACAGACCCAGCTCTGTGACATACAATACAAGCGCCGAGGACAGAGGGAGGAGAGCACTGCAGTGCTTAAAGCGGCCCCAGGGCCAGTCCTGCTCCTGGCGATTCCAGGGGGGGGGCAACCACCCTCCCTTGCCCTATGGAGCGGACGCCCATGGTGGAAAGGTAACAGTGCTACTGAGGACTTGGTGAATCCATCTGCGCCCCACTTCGGTGTGCCCAGGGGTGCAAGATCTCCCAGCGGTTCTGGTAAGACTGTTCCCGGGGGGGGGGAGATTTGACAAGCAGCTGATGAGACTGTGGGTCCTAGACCTGAGACTGGCCAAAGAAGCCAGGAAGAAGGTCTTTGGGACCGTTATGAGGACTGGGGGTTGAGCATATACAATGGCCCAGATTCAAGAAGCTATCGCGCCCGCGCAACCTACGCAATAGCTGTTTTGCTCCGCGTAGCGAATGCTCCTGATTCAGGAACCTCGCTACGCGGACTGCAGCCTAGGATGTGACAGACATAAGCCTCCTTATGCCTTCATATCTCAGGCTGCATTCTTGCGTTGGCCGCTAGGGGGCGCGGCCATTGTGATCGGCGTATAGTATGCAAATTGCATACTACCACCGATTCACAAAAGTTGCGCGGGCCCTGCGCACGCAAGGTACGGAGTTTCCGTACGGCGACTTTAGCGTAAGGCTGCCCCTTCTCATAGTAGGGGCAGCCAATGCTAAAGTATAGCCGCCCTTCCCGCTCGTGAAATTTAAATTTCACGTCGTTTACGTAAGTGATTCGTGAATGGCGCTGGACGCCATTCACGTTCACTTAGAAGCAAATGACGTCCTTGCGACGTCATTTGCCGCAATGCACGTCGGGAAAGTTTCCCGACGGAGCATGCGCTGTTCGCTCGGCGCGGGAGCGCGCCTAATTTAAATGATTCCCGCCCCCGGCGGGATCATTTACATTAGGCGCCCTTACGCCGGGCTAATTAGCATAGCGCCCGCGCAATTTACGGAGCTACTGCTCCGTGAATCGCGGGCAAATCAAAATATTTGCGTGGGCGCAGAGCAAAAATCGTTGCCCTTTGCCCACGCAAATATTGCGCGGATCTACCTGAATCTGGGCCAATGTTTTCTTTGCCGTGCATTAGGGCGTATTGCTACGAACTGTCCTATAAATGATGTACCATTGCAATGCGATTATGCTTATATGAAAAGACGCATTTCTTTGTTTGCACAGGTCGCATTGTACCGCGTCTTGTCAGAATCGCGTGTTATTTCAGTGGATGGAAAGCCGCTGACAGCCTTGCTGGACTCTGGCAGTGTGGTGACCCTAGTCAGGAGTGGGTGTGTACACCCCACAAAACTGCACCCCAGTACTATTGGGGTCATTCGCATCCATGGGGACACTCGAGACTACCAGACAGTGGTGGTTGAGGTTGATACCCCCTGGGGCAGGGTAACCGGTTCAGTGGGGGTGGTACTTTCACTGCTTCACAAAGCTTTAGTGGGAAGAGATTTTCCCCATTTCTGGAATTTATGGGAGAGCAATGGGAGGCTGGTATAAAGTAGGGGTGTCCCGATAGCACTTTTTTAGGACTGAGTACAAGTACCGATACTTTTTTTTATGTACTCGCCGATACCGATACTTTTTTTAAATGTGTCCCCAAATGCAGCCATGTCCCCCACATATTGCAGCCATGTCCCCCACATAATGCAGCCATGTCCCCCACATATTGCAGCCATGTCCCCCACATTCCAGCCATGTCCTCCACATTCCAGCCATGTCCCCCACATAATGCAGCCATGTCCCCCACATTCCAGCCATGTCCCCCACATAATGCAGCCATGTCCCCCACATATTGCAGCCATGTCCCCCACATTCCAGCCATGTCCTCCACATTCCAGCCATGTCCCCCACATTCCAGCCATGTCCCCCACATTCCAGCCATGTCCTCCACATTCCAGCCATGTCCTCCACATTCCAGCCATGTCCCCCACATTCCAGCCATGTCCTCCACATTCCAGCCATGTCCCCCACATTCCAGCCATGTCCCCCACATTCCAGCCATGTCCCCCACATAATGCAGCCATGTCCCCCCACATTCCAGCCATGTCCCCCACATTCCAGCCATGTCCTCCACATTCCAGCCATGTCCCCCACATTCCAGCCATGTCCCCCACATTCCAGCCATGTCCCCCACATTCCAGCCATGTCCCCCACATTCCAGCCATGTCCTCCACATTCCAGCCATGTCCCCCACATTCCAGCCATGTCCCCCACATTCCAGCCATGTCCCCCACATTCCAGCCATGTCCCCCACATTCCAGCCATGTCCCCCACATTCCAGCCATGTCCTCCACATTCCAGCCATGTCCCCCACATTCCAGCCATGTCCTCCACATTCCAGCCATGTCCTCCACATTCCAGCCATGTCCTCCACATTCCAGCCATGTCCTCCACATTCCAGCCATGTCCTCCACATTCCAGCCATGTCCTCCACATTCCAGCCATGTCCTCCACATTCCAGCCATGTCCTCCACATTCCAGCCATGTCCCCCACATTCCAGCCATGTCCCCCACATTCCAGCCATGTCCCCCACATTCCAGCCATGTCCTCCACATTCCAGCCATGTCCTCCACATTCCAGCCATGTCCTCCACATTCCAGCCATGTCCTCCACATTCCAGCCATGTCCCCCACATTCCAGCCATGTCCTCCACATTCCAGCCATGTCCCCCACATTCCAGCCATGTCCCCCACATTCCAGCCATGTCCCCCACATTCCAGCCATGTCCCCCACATTCCAGCCATGTCCCCCACATTCCAGCCATGTCCCCCACATTCCAGCCATGTCCTCCACATTCCAGCCATGTCCCCCACATTCCAGCCATGTCCTCCACATTCCAGCCATGTCCCCCACATTCCAGCCATGTCCTCCACATTCCAGCCATGTCCCCCACATTCCAGCCATGTCCTCCACATTCCAGCCATGTCCCCCACATTCCAGCCATGTCCTCCACATTCCAGCCATGTCCCCCACATTCCAGCCATGTCCTCCACATTCCAGCCATGTCCCCCACATTCCAGCCATGTCCTCCATACCTTGATGCTGCACGTGCCGCCGTTAATCAGTGTGCGGGGAACAGCTTTTGTTTGAATAGCTGTATCCCCGCCGCGTATAGACACTCCCCCTTGCGCGGGATTGGACAGATCATCCGTCCAATCCCGCGCAAGGGGGAGTGTCTATACGCGGCAGGGATACAGCTATTCAAACGAAAGCTGTTCCCCGCACGCTGATTAACGGCGGCGGCGGCTTTGCGGTTTGCGGCGACAGGTTTACGGCGGGGAGGGGGGAAGAACAAGTATTCTATTTTAGTATCGGGGGTATTTGCGGGAGTACGAGTGCTCCCGCAAATACTCGGTATCGGTCCCGATACCGATACTGGTATCGTATCGGGACAACCCTAGTATAAAGCTCCGCCTGCTGGGGAAGCACGGGAACTCTCGCCAGACCGTTTTTGCCAAAGGGAAGGGGATGCTGTTGGTGGGATCGAGGAAGCCGGAGATCCTCTTCCTTTCCCTGTCATGGCCGGGGAGCCCGAGGACCCGGAAGCTAGCTCCCAGCCTGGGGGTAATGAACAGGAGACCCCCTCCGACAATGACATTGGGGTGGATTCAGGTACGTCTTGCGCCCTCTTACGGAGGCGCAGCGTACCGTTTTAACGCTGCGCCTCTGTAAATTACGTGCGCTACGCTTCATTCATAAAGCAGTAGCTACGTAATTTGCGCGGGCGCTCCTTGAAAATGTCCGGCGTAAGGGCGCGTAATTTAATTGATCCCGTAGGGGGCGTGGATCATTTAAATTAGGCGCGTTCCCTCGCCGAACGTAGTGCGCATGCGCATGCTCCGTCGGGAAACTTTCCCGACGTGCATTGCGGCAAATGACGTCGCAAGGATGTCATTTGCTTCAACGTGAACGTAAATGGCGTCCAGCGCCGTTCACGATTCACTTACGCAAACGACGTCATTTTTTCAAACATCGCGACGCGGGAACGACGGGTATACTTAGCATTGGCTGCCCCTGCTAATAGCATAGGCAGCCTTACGCGGAACCCGACGAACGCAAACGACGTAAACTGCGTACGCAGGGCGCGCGTACGGTTGTGAATCGGCGTTAGTATGCAATTTGCATACTCTACGCTGACCACTACGGGAACGCCACCTAGCGGCCATCGTAAGAATGCAGC